>NW_026728932.1:300000-433335 GCF_030272615.1 Cryptomeria japonica
TTATTTTATTTTTATTGTATTGATAAAACTTCACCTAATTGTACACCCATTATAAAAGAACTAATAGTTACTTGACATTGATCAATAACAAAATATTATCTAATAGTAAGTGGGAGGGGAAAACTATGTAAGTTGAAGACTAGTACAAAGTGATTTACAACCTTATTAATTGCAACTACTATATGCTTCTATATGGACTCAAGGACTTGCAATTATATCTTTACAATGATGAGTAAGACCAAAAATAGGGGTTTTCATAATAATTTGTAAGAAGGCTATTTTTTAAATAGTCCAAAGACAAGGGAATAATTTTTTTTAGTTTTATCCTTTGAGAATCAAAATTCAAAAAGATGATACACAAATAAACATATATAAACATTAAAAACAAAACACTATATATATGAAGAGGACCAAATGCCTTCTCTTTCTATGAACACACCACAACCAAATCCGAATGGCTTCTTAGAATTTTGGCTTACAACAAATTCCAAATAAACAATTAGTATTTAAAGATATTTATTAAGTTGCTTGACAAGCTATGGCCATATCATTAAATTATAGGTAGAAATAGCTTTCAAATTATTAAATTGTAGGTAAGAATACCTTTCCAATTAAATTATTTTGCCAACCATATCATATCTATAACACTATTTATAGTCTTTCAAATAATTAATAGGGTTGACAATTCAACCAAACACTCAATGAATTACATTTTATTAAAATAAAATGACAATTTATTTTTGCAATTACCATTTCTAAAACCAATCAATCAAAAAATATACAATAAGGTCAAAATTTATGATAGATACATTATCATTCAAGGCATTAATAGGGTTTACAATTCAACCACAGATTTATAGAATTACATTGTTTATAAAAATTGAATCACAATTTATTTTTGGCAAACAAAAAATACACAATAAGATCAAAATTGATGACATATACATATTTTAACACATCATTTTTTTAAATGAAAATTTTGATATTTGAACTAACTATTTCCAATATATATCAATAAAAAGAGAAATAAATGATATTAAAGAATTATTTAAAATAGAAAATATTAAATACATGCTAAATTTTTTTAATCTTATATGTTCATTGAAATGAATACATTTGTTCCTACATTGACATGAATTAATAGCATCCTAATTTTGAAACTCAAAATTAATTTTTTCATTCCAAACACTAAAATAAATCACTTTGAAAAATATGAGATTTACTATCAAAATAGTTAATCCACCATATTTTAAATAAATTATGGTCAACAAGAGAATTCTTTGTAAACTTAATAATATGAAAATTTAAAAACGTCTTTATATGGAATGAGTGTAAAGGAGGACCCAGAATTTAATATGCGTGACCATCCCACAACTTACCTACATTCCCATTGACCCAGTGCCCACTGTTACACCTTTATAAGGAATTTTGTAGAAGATTATTGCGTCGGTGTGAGACTACTACTTTTCGGCAATGGCTACGCAGCGGACAAAATGGTCCGCCCATGCCATGCCTTCTACATGTCCCTCATGTCAGGGCAATCACTCTCAAGCCCGTACAATCCGTCACATCCGTCAGTTAATTTTTTTATCAGTTAAAATCTAAAATATTAGCCACTCCCTCTGTCTGCCAGATTACTTGCTTTGTGCAATCTGTCCTGCGAGAGATGTTGGTAGTTGCAGGACAGGACACCATAAATGTTGCACCTTAGTTGCATGACAGGACACCGTAAATGTTGCATTTTGCTCGAAGAGTTTTTACTTTGGTATAACACTCGAAACCAGATGTAATTTTTTTTATAATAATTTATATGTTTAAATTTTTAATTTATTTTAATAGAAAGTATATTACAATATATAATTAATTGTAAGATATATATTGTATGTATAAAAAATAATTAAATGATTTTAACATTAAGAAATAATTAGATACTTACTATTGATTTTGATAGCATGATACAGTCATATAGTTATTTTTTATGTTAAAATAATTTCACTATTTTTTATTTTAAATTTACTTATTTATTTTTTATATTAAAATCTATTAATTATTTTAAATGATTTTAACATAAGAAATAACTAAATGATTTTAACATATATGATTAAAATCACTTAGTTATTTGTTACTTATATATAAATTTTAATAATATTATTATAAATTTTTAATAATTTAAAAAGTAAATATATTTAGAAAAAATAAACTATTATTTAGTATTTAAATGTTTTTAAAATAATATTATTAAAATTTATATATAAATAATTTTTATTTTCTATGTTAAAATCACTTAGTTATTTGTTAGGTTAAAATCGTATAGTTATTTCTTATGTTAAAATCATTTAATTATTTTTTATTTTAAAATTATTTATTTATTTCTTATATTAAAATCAATTAATTATTTTAATTTAAATGATTTTAACATAAGAAATAACTATATGATTACCTAACTTAAAAAATAGTTTATTTTTTCCAAATATATTTACTTTTTAAATTAAAATAATTATTTGATTTTAATATAAGAAATAAATAAGTAATTTTAAAATAAAAAATAATTAAATGATTTTAACATTAAGAAATAATTGGATACTTACTATTGATTTGGATGGTAATATATATCAAACTGCATTTTTTTTAACGATACAGTCATATAGTTATTTCTTATGTTAAAATAATTTAACTATTTTTAATTTTAAATTTACGTATTTAATTTTTATATTAAAATCTATTAATTATTTTAATTTAAAAAATAAACTATTATTTACTTATATCACTATTTAAATTTTTTTAAAATAATATTATTAAAATTTACATATAATATATCTTACAATTAATTATATATTGTAATATATTTTCTATTAAAATAAATAAAAAATTTAAATATATAAATTATTATAAAAAAATTAGGGATTTCGAGTGTTATACAAAAGTAAAAACTCTTAGAGCGAGATGCAACATTTACGGTCTCCTGTCCTGCAACTACCAACGTCTCTTGATCCAAACGTTGACAGGACAAATTGCACAAATCAAGTAATCTGGCGGACAGAGGGAGCAGCTAATATTTTAGATTTTAACAGAAAAAAAAATTAACGGGCTTGGGAATGATTGGCCTGATGGCATGAGGGGCATAGAAAAGGCATGGCATGGGCGGGCCATTTTGCCCCCTGCGTAGCCATTACCCTACTGTTACACTCATCGAGTAATGCATAGAAGATGGTAGAAGTGATTGAGTGGACGTGAGACCACAACATTTCCACTTGCTCAGGCATAATAATTATTTAGTGAACGTGTAAGGACCATTTTCCTTTCATTAATTGTAGACAAAAGATGACGATTCCATTCATTCAGTTGTATACAGAAGATCCGACAAAATTAATTACTGTACTTTTCCATGCATTCAATGGCAGGGACCCGGGATATGACAAAATTTACTGCGGTTACCTTTTCCAGTCGTTCAATAATACACGGCAATCCCAACACAAAGATGTTTAAGCGAACCAAGGGATTTCTTTAGCTTTTTTCTTACCTGATCTCTGATCAATTCTTTTTATTGAAAGCATAGATATACGCATTTTATTTTGCGAAAGATATGGAAGCTACGGTTTCATATAGCAAAGTTGCACTTGCAATCATTACAATATCATGCGGCCTCTTATGTTTGATCGCCTATCCTACAATGGCGTGCCCGCTAACCGACAGAAATGTTCTCCTGGATTTTAAGGCAGATCTTGCAGATGAGGATAAAAGGCTTAGTTCCTGGCACGGATTGAATTGCTGCACTTGGAGTGGAGTTGGCTGTAACTTCGGCACAGGCCATGTTTCTCTACTCGATTTGAATGGATACAATTTGGAGGGTGACATCCATTCATCGCTGTTTGAGCTTGCAGAGTTAGAGCACCTCGATCTCAGTGATAACTACTTTCAAGGTAACATCACTCCCCATATTGGAATGTTGAAGAAACTCAGTTTTCTTGCTTTGTCAGATGCTGGTGATGCAAATGAATTTTATGTGAGTTTGGAAAGCTTATCAAATCTAGTGAGCTTGGAATACCTCGTTCTGGATGGACTAAATATCTCTGTAGGCAAGGAGAGCGCCGAAGCTGTTGGCAGTCTACGGAACCTTCAAGAACTCAGCATGTCTGGGTGTGGGCTTAGCGGACCAATTCCCAATTCCCTTGTCAAACTCACTTCTCTCCTTCATCTCGATCTTTCAAGGAATTCTTTGTTAGCCCAAATACCTGCTTGGTTTGAAAATGTGACTGCCCACTTGCTCTCACTTGATCTTTCTGACAATTACAATCTTGGAGGAGACATTTCTTTTATTGGACAACAAATTTCACCATCACTGACTAGAATTATTCTTTCACGGACAGCTGTGGAGGGTGAAATTCCATCTGCTATAGGGAACGTTTCATCCTTGGAGAGTCTTCATCTGTTCAATACTAGAATTGAAGGTAAAATTCCTCTGTCCATCGCCAATCTCTCTAAACTTTTTTCTTTGGATCTGTCCCACAACAACTTAAGAGGATCAATCCCACCTTCGTTGGGATCACTTTCTTCCCTTTCATATCTTGACCTCAGTTACAACCAATTTAATGGAGCAATTCCTCGCACAATTTCAGATCTTGTTAGCTTAAAACACCTTTGGCTGGACTCTAATGGGTTAAGTGGTTCCATATCCCTTTCTCTCTTAGATAATCTAACTAGACTTGAATATCTGTTCCTTTCCAATAATCACCTAACCGTGAGTAGTGATTCACCCTGGATCCCACAGTTTAGAAACCTCCAGGCTCTGCGATTATCTTCCTGCAATTTAGATAGAATTCCACCGTTTCTAGTAACCCAATATGGCATGATAGAGCTGGACCTATCCGCTAACAGAATTGCAACAGATATTCCGTCCTGGATTTGGGACTTAACCAGTCTTTATTATTTGAACCTTAGCTGTAACCAATTAACAGGTTCTCTGCCATCTAGTCTAACATCCATGACTCTTATGTATCTGGATTTGCACAATAACAGCTTAGAAGGTCCTCTTCCTCTTCCTCCTGATGCTCATCTTTTGGACCTGTCGGGGAATCAGTTTAATGGTTCTATTCCTGCTGATACGGGTGCATATCTTTCAAATTCGTGGTATTTATCCTTGTCTAGGAATAATCTCAGTGGAGCCATTCCAGATTCTATTTGCACTCCAGAGTTGCAGGTTCTTGACCTGTCAAGTAATATGCTGAGCAATATGATTCCTCCCCATTTGATAAGGAAATGTTCTTCTCTCAATGTTCTAGATTTGGCGGAAAATCATCTAGAAGGTAAAATGCCAGCAGAATGGGGCAACCTGAAAGAGATTAATACATTGAAGCTCGCTGGTAATAAGTTGAGAGGACTTCTTCCGTCTTCGCTTTCAAAATGCCACACTCTGCAAGTATTGGATTTGGGAAATAACAAGTTACAAGGCACCATTCCCCATTGGATTGGGAAGCTATCACAACTGCACGTGTTGGTGTTAAGGTCTAATCATTTCCATGGCAGTGTCCCACGCCAGGTGATCGACCTTTCAAATCTTCAAATTCTGGACCTTTCACACAACCGCCTTTCAGGACCTATTCCGAGCAACCTTACAAACTTGCTTGCAATGGTCAATGAATCACAGAGTAATCCAAACCATTTGGAAAAATATACTTTAGATGGTGCAATATATACAAATAAAATTGTAATGTCGTGGAAAGGTGGGGATGGTGAGTTTGTGAAAGTTCTTTTCATTCTTAAATGTATTGATCTTTCAAATAACAATTTATCGGGGAACATTCCTCTCAAAATGGGATCCCTTAAGGGCTTGATAGTCCTTAACCTTTCAAGGAATCATCTCAGTGGCCCAATCCCAAAAACATTGGGAGACATGGATCAGCTAGAGTCTCTGGACCTCTCGATAAACAGGTTGAATGGCAAAATTCCCTTGGAACTTCAGTTGCTGACTTATTTGGAGTTCTTGAATCTATCTTACAACATGCTTGATGGAAAAGTACCCCACGGAGGGCAGTTTCTGACCTTTGGGGAGTCATCCTACTTAGGCAATCCTAAGCTAAGTGAGATTCCATTTACCAATACAACAGTCTGCAACAACTCTTCTGGATATGACAACTGCACAAGTATTGAGACAATTGGTGTAGAAAATTCAGATGCTGAAATGAAAGGGTGGGCCATCGGACTTGGATTGAGTTATAGTTTGGGATTCTCTATTGTGATTGGAATATTGTGTTTCAATAACAGGATAAGAAAGAGAGTCTTCAATTTGTATGATGATGCAGTTTTAGCTGTTGATCGGTGTATAACAGGGAATAAGTGAAAGTAGATACCTTTATACAGAGGGTTGGGTTACTATATATGGACAAAATTTCTCTTAGTATATGGCCACTGCAACTTTGTAAGCATGAGGTGAGCTAGAAATTGCTGGTGCTACTGATGTCGTAAACATTTCAATGCGTCCTAATATATGTAATTTAAATTACTGTTTAGAATTTATTTTGATGTGTAAAAGGTTATTGTAAGGGATAAAATTATATACTTATATGTTTCTAAAGTTATTTTATTAGTTCTTGCGTTGTTGGATTCAATCTGTTTTATAAGCTGGTCAATCATTTTACAGTATAATACAGTTTTAATTTTCACTCATATTTTTATAATTAGAAAAAAATCTTTTATCTGTTATTCTATTGATCACAGTCATTGCATAATTCATTTTTTATTTTCTTTATTTTATGAAAGTTTGAATTATTTACAACCATAACATAATTTTTTTCTATTTCCATAATTGCGAATGCTCATTGAATTCTGAAAAAATGTAGAGAACTTTTTTCATTGAATGCACATTGTCACGGATCTTATAGGTTGAGTGCATATTGAATGCATAGGATATTCTCGAGCCACTCATTCAGTACTATCTGATTAGCCTCCTTAATTAGTAATATTTTGTATATTCCGAAACCTGCTTTTCTAAGCTCTAAGAAAATCAGCATTGCGGCCTATAGAAAAGAGCATTACTTTACTGACGTGAGTATTTTGAGAAGTTCTTTGTTCTGTAATGGAGGGAATTTTTATCTGAAATTTCTTTTTAATGGTTTGGCTTGACCCTTGGCCAGGCTTGTTAAGTAAGCTATGTTAGCTGGTTTATGCAGGGAAGCAAAGCTAATGGACATCGACGGGTAATGCCAAATTCATGAAAAGAAAGGCTGACGCACAGAAGATATACATATTTAATGTTTTGCTGAGATATTTATTCTTAAGTCCCCTAAACTATTGAAGCTATTCTGCACTATTCTGTGGATTAAGATTTCCATATATGTGTGTCTTGAGTTTGTTGTTGTGGTATTCTTGTTGTTTGTGTAAGAGTTCTGGACTTGCTATCTGGTTTTTAATTTTTTCAAAGTTTGCATATAAATCTGAAATTATTTATTAAGGATATTTCACTCCCATAAGGGTTGCCATGTAAATCTTTTTGAGTTTTGTATGCATACTGTTTCGTTTACCTCTATAATGTTGTTGGATAGGTTTTGCAAATGTTGTTGACGTTTTTCAGATCATTTAGTCTTAAATTTCTTTATCCCAGTAAATTGGTTGTTTGTAATAGAGGTCAAAATCCCCAACAAAATTAAATCTATCGGGAATTGCAAGCCATGTGAGCTTCCGAAATGAAATAGGTGAGGCCGGAGCACAGGGGGAAGATGGATTAACATCAATAAAGAGATCATCTATAACTTATAAGAAAACCTTCACTCGAACTCTGGATGAAGCCTTAACATCTATCATGAATAAAAAATTCAATGTGTCATAAATACATGTTGACAATAAACCAAGAGAGCTAAGGTCTACAGCATTTTCTTCAAATGAACAGAAGATGACATGAAACAAAAGTACTTGAATCATACTGCATGCAGGGAGTATGCAAATATCCATCAGGCTTTTAGAAGGTAGATGTTTCTTGATAGAGAGAGGTACAGTTGGAACATGATTCAAAGTTTGGAAATATTAGATACCTTTAGATGAGACGATGCAACCAACTGTTGACACATGGTGTGCCCACCAATACATAGTATGTAATAAAGACAAGTTCGGCAAACTTAAGATTGTGCAGAACAGAGAGCCTTTAACAAGGGAAAGCTGAAGAAAGAGAAAATGCTGAACGTTACCGAGGAAGATGTAGAAGATTGAGCAGACTTACGACCATATTGTCTCAGGTATATAACTAACCGATTTTGATTGAATTTAACTCTTTATGATATTGCATAGAAAGAAAGTTAGGGGAACTATTGAGGCATGAAGAATTTGGAAAATGTTTGTAGAATGGTTGGTGAATCTCTCCAGTTAAAGAGATGTGTTTCATGCAAATTCTAAAAACTGTTTATAAATGTATGTTTTTGCAATTCTAATAACTTTGCGCAACCATTATAATATCATAGTTGCAGGAACCTTCACAAAATCATGATTTAATCCATTTTATTGCTGCTTGGCCTTGACGCCTTTTTTCCCTGAAAAATTTGCATTTTCATGCAATTAATTGGGCAAATCCATTTTTGATGTATTTTTTAATCATGATCTAATTGTGGAAAGATTAAAACTTTCTAAATTTATAAATTATACTTTTTAGGTTGGAAAAAACATTTGCGGGTCTTTTTTTTCTCATTTTTTTGGAACTTTACTCTAACCTGAATTTAACCTGAATTTAACCTGAATTTTCCCCTATTCAATTCAATTAATAGAATTTTTAATTTTTAATCTTTTGGTTTGCCAATTTATTCCCAAGAAATTTCGCTACCACTATACTTTATGCCAAAAGTTGAATGATTTACTCAAAATTTGTCAATTTGCAAATCTAAATTCGAATTTGAAAAGAATTAACCAGTTAGGAAAACATGGCCAATAAAATCCACCATATAGAAGGTAACGAATAAAAGGAAAACTTTTGGAAGAACTTTGTCTTTCTAATGAAATTCTAGGTACAGTATTGATTGTTTCAGCAAGGGAGTGGAGGCAAGAGAACTATGGTTCTGCATTTACTCTAAAGATGTAAATTAATGAACTAGCATTCACATGTAGACCAAGATTTGTATTTCATTTTGTGCATGTGTAAGAAATATTTCATCTGTTTCAAAATTCTAATATTTCATGTGTGAGAAATCGTTCAGATCATTTTTTGCAAATTTGATGACAAATGCCACTTTATTTTCATATCTAAGTGTTTATAAAGTATAATGTTTATAATGAGAAATCGATAATTAATCTCAAGTCTTTTTCAAATATCTGTAGTATTCTAATTCTACTGAACTTAGTGGAGTTTATGTAGTGGAGATTTCAGAATATAATCCCCCAGAATACATTCTAATTCCTATACATGATGAACGTTGTACATCTGTTTATTAGAGAGTACTCTATGCTGACTGTTTAGAATTTAGTTGTCTTCCTTACTTATAGATTTCCATAGGGAAGGCCTGCCCACAAATAGAGGAAGATCTTCGTTTTAGACACCACCCCTCAAGATTTTGTCCCTCACAAAATTCAGGGATAACAGACAAAGAGGGATAACATACAATAGTTTGTAATAACATGGTACTTGCTTGAAATACCATGATTCGTGTGTTCAAGAGTCTATGTGGAGAACAAATAACATTTTTAATCGTGCAGCACTTTAACATAAACCGTATCATAAGCAATTGATAGTTGTGGAAAGTTTGAATTTATTATTCTGAATTGATAGAATCTTGTATTTAGGTGAACTGAATATCTAAAATAGTACAGTATAATCTTTTGGTTATATTTTACACATTTTTTATCAGCAATTCACAGCCAATGTGTTTGTGTACATGTTTGAAAGCAATCGATTTAGACCCTAATACAGTTTCTAGTTTCGCAGACAGCAATTTAACATTTACAAATTAACACTATCAAATCTTCTAGTTTTTTTTGTTTATCTGTACCTTAAGTACAAGAACAAAACTGGCTAGATGATTGAGACGGATGAGTTTCTCATGTTTGGGTGCCTTAAAAGTCTTGTTTCCCACTTTATGATTCAAAGGAGTTCAAGTGGGGATTAAATTTATCTTGTCGTGATGTTGGGAATATTCCATTAAGAAAACTTCTCAGTAATTGCATTACCTTTTTATATTCTGTTTACAACATGCCAGACAAGTTTTTACCAATATAAAACAGCTATAGTATTGTCACAAAGTTCACTATTTGTACTTAAATATAGGGTCTTCTAGGATAATCTGAACATTGATGGTACATGAATGATTTCAAGTTCTTTATATTTATTTTAGAATTTTTATGTTAAACAGCTGAGTAATGGATGGATATTGAGCAGGACATAGTAGAGAGAGGCTATAATTTTCACCGACAAAATATCAAATTCCAGTTGAGAAATTCATTTTCCTGTTGAATGTGACTAAGTCATTTAAGTCAGATTTTTTGGCAAATGATGTTGAATATGCTGTAAGAGCTTTTATTATAAAGTTGTCAATTTTTGAATCAAGGCTTCAACCACTTCCTGATAGTAAGTACTGTAATCTTCATTCGTCTAGGCCTTCCAGAATAAATTAACAAGCCTTTAGAAAGAAGAAATTTTGGGAGGAAATACATGTCTGGAGAATTATGAGCATCCAGAGTCAATGGTTTATATTTTCAAGTAGAGAAGCATTTTTTCTAGATTTCTAGATTTCGTTTTACAAATTGTGCATGGGAAATGGTAGGCTACTTTAAGCAGCTACCTGAGTGTTATGTTTAGCATTTGCTTCTTTAGTTTTGTAATTTTCTTTTCCTCCACTGCTGGTGTTAGGCTTTGCATGTGGTTTTATAATTGTAATTATTTTCAGTTTTAGGAATAACTCCTGGTAGTTTCCTTTATTTGATATTCGTAAATGCTCCCATTCTCTTACTTTTAACGTACATGAAAGCACACGTATGGAGTTTACTATAGAAAACGTCTATTCTGTCAAATTTTTTGGTTGTCACCCTCTTGTCTATAATGCACCAGAACCTAAGCTATTAAGCCTAGAGTAGTAACTATTATATTTTTACTTTTTTCCTTAGGCAAATTTGTAATATTTTCTCTTAGGGTTGATATGCAATGCACCAGAAAGGACACTAAAAAGCTTAGAGAAATGCCTTTTATTGGATGCTTTACTTTTGGCTAAAGCAGTGGGTTGCCTTTCTGACATATGTAAGGACAAACGCATCTTTGTAATTATTTTTTCCTGTGTAAAATATTTACTGCTCATTAATCTGATAAATTCTAGCTGATTATCGAATAAAAGATTTTTAACAGGGCCAAAGATAGTCTAGCAGGCTCTACAATTTTTGCTTTGTGAAGTATTTATAAACCATATATTTTTTGCATTAGGTTTTCATTTTTTCCCTTGCTGATAAATGCAACACACAATGTTTATGATAGGTGGCCTCAAGAAGATGAGAAAACCTCAATGTTAGGGGCAATTGCTCTCTTACTGGACTCTATTACTCAAATAAACAAGTACATGCTCAAAATTCAGCTTTGTCAAGTCTCTTTCTCATGCTTTCCATTCCAAAACACAATCCCATTGAAAAACAGAGAACAGGAAACTTTATTTCAATTCAGAAAAACTTCTACATGTATATCATCTGAAGAGAGAGAATACTTAAAAAAATGTATAAATTGGCAAGCAAAATTAATGTGCTTTACAATCTTGTTTTAACACTACAATAATTATCTTAAAAGGGTATTCATATAGAAAATCTAAAAGACTAATTTGGCCTAAATGCAAGCATATGCAGCTAAAATTAGGTCTTAGAGAGCAATTTGCTTTATTTATTTTTACTTAATTAATGCTAGATGCCATTTTATCTAATGAACAATGGGTTGATGAGATATACCAATGGATTGACTCTCACAAATTGGGCTCATTCAAGCTTGACATACTTTTCTTTTATGCACTAAAAGATATTTATGAAAATGTTTAGACTTATTTATGATACTATTGGTAAATGGTTATGGATTTTTTAATGTTTTGATAAACATTTCATGTTAAGAGATGATACATTATTTTTTATATGGATGATGATATGCTGAGTACTATGTTGATTTATTCATATTCAATTATTTACATTTACTTATGATGTTATCTTGTTATGTGCTAACTTTACTTCATGTTTATATTAGATATGATGATGTGTTTATAATATGATGTATTGTTATTGTGGACGTGGAAGGGACAGTACCATTCCACTGATTGTGAGCAGGGTGTGATATTGCATTTTCACTTATGTGTTTACTCCATGACTATATTTGTATGTAGATGCATAACCCACTCGCCCTCCCCCCGCCACACACACACACACACACACACACACACACACACACATATATGTACATACATGTGTCTGTGTGTGTGTTTGTTGTGCATAGACATTTGGTGTTATGTAGGATGCAGGTACTAGACATTGACTCCACTTGGTTTCATAGGTTTAAGTGTCTTTAATCTCAATTGAAAGTTAATTAGAGAATGATATAATGTCTTATCACATGCTAGGTTTGGATGATATCTTGTCAGTTCTAGTATTTTGGTTATGTTGTCATGTAAGAGTTATGTGGTATGTTATTTTAATTATTATGTTGGGTTGGATTTTTATTAAGTCATGGTGTTTATTTAATTAATAATTCTATTAAGTTCTACTATGTAATTAATAATTAATATCTATTGTGAGTTTATTATATATTAATAATTGATTATTTTAAGAAATTTTACTATTGAGCTTTTATATTTCATTGTTAATTTATTTTCACTTTATTTTATTTGCTTTATTGGCTAATTGGGAGTTTAATTTACTAATTATTAGTTTTAATTATTTTTCCTTGTTTTCGAAGGTGGAGGTGGAGTGAGCTTTATGTTTTGCATTGAAGTTGCTATTGGAGTTTTGTGCATGAAGGGAGATTATTTTTTAGGATTTTTTCCTTATGTTTTATTTTAGGGATTTTTGGAGAATTTTGAGAGGTGATTTGCATTATTGTGGTATGGGCTAAAAATTGAGAAGGCTGTGATATTTTCTAGAGAAATTTAGTTATTTTTGGGTTGCATTGAAAGAAGAATTACTTTTGAATTTTGAAGAAGTTTCCTATGCATGCTTGGTTGATTTCAGACTATGGGTTGGATGTTTCATTGTTGTTGTGGTTTGCATTAAGGAAGGTTGCATCTTGATTCCAAAAAAGAAAGATTGTCTTCTTTTTTTTTGAAATTGTCTTCAGAATTATTGGGAAGAAATCTATGAAATTATTTATGTGTATTCCATTTGCTATGGATGAGGATTTTTGGGTTCTTTCAAAGATTAGTTTTGTGTGTGTCTTGTTTGTAATTTTGAAAGGAAATATGTAAATTATTTTCAACGTTTCTTTTTTTAAGTTTTGGACTCTTGCCTAGTATTTCTTTATGTAGAAATATTCTATGTTCTAGGGTCTTTTATTTTAGTTTCTGGGTCTTATACGTTTCTTTTTAGATTAATTTGTATGAAGTTGGATCTTGTTTCAAATTTGTAAGTTTGTTTATAAATTTTATTTTACTGTTGTGTCAAATGTCATTTTCTTTTATGTCATATGCGCTAAAACGGATCGTGAATGCACTAGAGGAATTAACATATGTGCTACTTTGTGCATCATATGCACCATAATTTCCCACAAAAGCACTAGTTTGGTTATTAAATGCGCTAAATGAATATGTAAATGTACTATCAGAAAGTGCAAGTGCACCAAAATAGTGTTTAAATGTGCTAATCTGGTTATTTTATTTTTTTGACTTGTTCTCAGGATTTGTGATAGTTTTATTTAGGCTAGAGACATGTTTTTAGACTTGTGTTTCCTTGTGATGATTTTTTAGAATTGTTTAATTGGAATTTGTGGAAAATATATTATGATTCTCGATATTGCATGGTGGTATTTGTTTGGAATTATGTTTATGAAACATATTTACTATGATATTTTATATTTTAATATAGAACTAGATGATTATGCGTATGATAGCATTATAAAATATCTTTATGATTTGTATTTGTCCCTAAACTTTAGGAACATGTTAGGGGGATTGGATTTTGTTGGCAACTTAGAGGAATTGATTATGTGTTGCATTGAAGTTTTGTCATTGATGTCAAAACTAGTTATTTTGGTTGTATCTGTCATTCATGCTATTCAGATGTGTATCACAATTAGTTGGTTCAGAATTTGATGATTTAAATGCTATAATTTGCTCTAGTAAGCCTTTTGGTCATCGATAAGGGTTTTACTAATAGAGCTTTGTTGAAGATCTTTTGATGCACTTGATAAGTGGTGTTGGTGCAGATTATAGATAGCTCATGGGATGTTGTTGGTTATCTTGTTTCTTTTCTTGTTGATCGGTGGTGTTGGATTTGGTTTATGGCAACCTATTTTGGGTCCGATCTTATTTTGCTAGGTTATGGACTGGTTTACATAACGTGTTGGGGGATGATCCCGACGCATTACCCATTGGATTTATTGAATGGTTTATGTTGTTTTGATCCCAGACCGACTTGGATGATCATTGGATTGCGGGTATATGTTTTGAATTTATTGTATTATCTTTTAGGTGGCTGACCTAATTGTTTAGGTTCTAGGCTGGTATATATATGATGTAAGATATCTTTCTAGATCATGGATGGGTTATGGGATTAGGCGGTTATCTATGTACGAATAATGCTATAATCATATGCACAAGTTTTGGTCAATCATAGGTTGGTGAAAGAGGTTTAAGACCTCTAGTATTGAGCTTAATTGGAACTGTACTCAAGCATAGGAGATGTTATTCTTGCATTTCATTCTTCTTTCTAGATTGTAGTCTAGATTTCTTTTGTTGTCAGTGAGGCTCCTTTTGTGATGAGAAGTGTGCTATAGGCCGTTGGCCTTCCCGCATGTGCAGATCCCTCTTTTTGTAATCACATTCCACCGTGGTTTTTCCCTTTACTGGGTTTTCCACGTACAAATCTTGGTGTTATCTTTTGTGGATGATTGGTAAATATTTTGTTGCTTATATTTGTTCTTAACTGTTATATCCTCTATTCCAGTATTTGGTTTATGTATTCTAGTAATAAGGTTTTAATGCTTAAAGTTTCATAATCTGTTGACAATGGATTCAACCCCCCCAGTTGTCCTCTGATTATCTGAGTTTTCTAATAATTAGTATCAGAGCTTGGTCCTCTTTGTAGAAGCTTAACCATTTGAGGAAGATCCAATGGCATCTAATAGTTCAAGTTCATTTGCATCTATTTTTTAGAGATAAATTCCTAGGCTTGATGGAACAAATTACAGGTTATGGAAGATTCAGATGGAGACTCATCTGAGATGTCTTGTGAAAGAAATTTGGGAGATCACCAAGAAAGGATATACAACTCATAATTCGGCATCTAGAAATCCTCCTCTGATAGGATTGGATAAGGACATTGAGAATGATTGTAGAGCTAGAGAAGCTCTTTTATGTGCACTTTCTGATCATCAAATAATGGGACTAACTGACAAATTATCTGCAAAGGCTATATGGGATAAATTGGAGACTCTGAATGAAGGTGACCATGCTATTAAAATTGTTAAACTTGATGGTTAGCGGGTAAGATACGAGAACTTGAAGATGGAAGAAGATGAAAGGATTACTAGTTTTATGGAGAGAGTCAATGAAATTAACGTAGGAATTCAGTGTTGTGGTGGATCTCTAAGCGAAGGTGAAATAGTTTCTAAAGCATTGAGATCATTGCCACCACCTTATAAGATGAAGGATATTGGAATTAATTAGTTGAGAACAATGGAAAACACCTATATTAACAGGGATACTTTGGTTGAAAAGTTATCTTCTTTTGAGCTTGAGGAATTTGGACCTTCTAGAGCTGCAAAATCTGAATCTTCTTTTCATGCATCCGCATCATCTACCGGCAAGAGTGATTGGAAAGACTTATATGCTAAGGAACTAGAGGAAATGAAGAAAGAAGATGAAGAATTTGAGAAACTTGAAGCCCTATTTTCTAGAAGAGTACCTAAAGGTCTGACAGGAAGTAAGTATGAAGGATAATCATGTTTTAAATGTTTTGCATGTAACAAGATAGGCCATTTTGCATCTAGATGTCCTGAAAGGAATTCAAGATTTGTAGAAAGAGCTAGAAGATCTTTTAGGCCTAACCACAATTATCAGAACAAGCATAAGTATAGGAGAAACAAAGAAAAATCATGCTATTATGCAGATGAGGAAGGTGTGTCTGATTCTGATAATGAACTAGCACAAGATTCTGCTAGTGGATCCAACAATGAAAAGGAATGGGTATTCTTGGCTATCAAGGAAGATGATCTAATACCTGAAGGGGTGGACCTCGCTGCTAAATTTGAAGACAAGGATGAATGAGTGATAGACAGTGGATGCTCACATCATATGATTGGAGATAAAAGGAAGTTTCTATCTTTGCAAAATTTTTATGGTGGTCTTGCTAGATCTGGAGATGACAAAGCATGCATGATCAAGGGAAAAGGAACTATATTATTGGATGGTAAGAACAATACTGATAATGTCTATTATGTTGAAGGTTTGAGGCATAATCTTTTGAGTGTAGGATATTTGGTGGATAAGGGATTTTAGTTATAGTTCAAGGATGGAAAATGCAATATTATCAACAGATCTAGATTGGAGATTTCAATCGATACTTAGACTAGAGGTAACATCTTTTATTTGAACTCTAGTGAGAAGACATGTTTGATTGCACAAATTGATGAAAGTTGGCTATGACATAATGGATTGTGTCATGTGAATTTTGATTGCATTATAAAGATCAGTTCCACTAAGGTAGTTAGAGACATACCTAAGATTGTGAAGCCCTATAATCTGGTATGTAAGGAATACCAAATTGGAAAGAAAGTCAAAAATTCTTCTAAGAGTATACAAGACAAATCTAATGATGTTATTGATCTTATTCATACTGATTTGTGTGGTTATGCTAGGATAAAAAGTTTTTAGGGTGATAGATATTTTATGCTAATCATTGATAACTATTTTAGAATGGCATGGGTTACTTTTCTAAGCGAGAAATATGAGGCATTTGAAAAGTTTAAAATCTTTAAAGATAAATTTGAAACAGAGATAGGATTGAATATTAAATGCTTAAGGTCAGATCAGGGTGGAGAATTCACATCCGGTAAATTTAATAGCTATTGTGAGAAGCATGGGATAAGAAGACAGTTGTCTGCACCCCAGACACCTCCACAGAATGAAATTGTGGAAAGAAAGAACAAAACTATCTTGGGTGCGGCTAGAACTATGATGATGGAAGCTAACCCGCCTCATATATATTGGAGAGAATTTGTGAGCACGATGGTATACACATTCAACATAGTTCATATCAAAGGAGATACTGGTAAGACATCTTATGAGTTATGGTTTGGTCATACACCTACACTCAAGTATTTCAGAATCTTTGGTAGTAAATATTATATCACAAGAGATGATTCCATTGGAAAGTTTGATCCTAGATGTGATGAAGGAATATTTATTAGTTATTCTAATGAAACAAAGAATATAGATGTTATAACAAAAGATATAGAGAATTATGGAGAGCACTAATGTCAAGGTGGATGAGTAGTATAGAGGTCAAATCAGAACTTATGAGAGAGAACCGGTAGTGGAAATGATCATAACTGAACCGATAGCACTGACACCAGAATAGAATGTTGAACCAGTTACTCCCACAGTATCAGAAAATTCAATAGTAACTGGAGATCAGAGTAGAGGAACAAAAAATCATAAGACTCCTAAGTATGTAAGATTTAATCATTCAGAAGATCAGATCATTCGAGACAAGAACAAAGGAGTGATGACAATAAGAGGGTTGGCAGCTGATGATGTATATTTAATTTCTCAAAGTTGAACCGGCATCAGTAATTGAAGCATGCAAAGATGAACATTGGATGAAAGCTATGGAAGAGGAATTAGATCAGATAGAAAAGAATAATACATGGACTTTAGTTCCTCGACCTAAAAATAAGAATGTTATTGGAACTAAATGGATTTTGAGGAATAAATTGAAAGAAGATAGAAATGTTGTGAGGAATAAGGCTAGGTTGGTTTGTAAAGGATATTCTCAGAAGGAAGGAATTGATTATGATGAAAATTTGGCTTCGATAGCTAAGATTGAAGCTACGAGATTATTTCTCACCTATGCTGCACATAAGAACTATAAGGCTTATTAGATGGATGTTAACTGTTCATTTTTGAATAAAGATCTTGATGAGGAAGTTTATATTGAGCAACCTGATGGATTTTCACTTTCAAAGGACAAAAACATGGCTTGCAAGTTAAGGAAAGCTTTATATGGATTGAAACAAGCCCCTAGAGCTTGGTATGCAAGGTTGGATAAATATCTTTTGAAGTTTGGTTTTACTAAAGGTAATGCTGACAGTAATTTATATTATAAGATCACTGATGATGACATATTGATTGTTGAAGTCTTTGTTGATAATATCATTTTTGGAGGTAAAGATAAGTTGTGTATGGAATTCTCTAACAATATGAAGAATGAATTTGAGATGTCTATGTTTGGGGAAATGAAAATTTTCTTCTCGTTTTGCAGATTACTCAGACTGATAAAGGTATTTTCATTTGTCAAACTAAATATGCTAGAGAGTTGTTAAAGAAATTTGGCATGGAAAATTCTAAACCGGTAGGTACTCCTATGGTTACAAGTGAGAAACTGACAAAGAAAGATGTATCAGCTCTAGTAAATCCTACAAGGTACAAGTCTATGATTGGAGGTTTGTTATATTTGACTCAGACTAGACCGGATATAATGAATGCAGTTTATATTGTATCAAGATATCAGAGTGATCCTAGAAAGAGTCATGAGAGTGCGGTGAAAAGGATCTTTAGGTATTTGGAAGGAACAACTAAATATGATTTGTGGTATCCTAAAGTTGATGATTTTATACTATGTGCATATACAGATGCAGATTGGGTTGGAGATGTTGATGACCGGAAGAGCACATCTGGTGGAGATTTTTTTCTTGGAAAGAAACTTGTTTCATGGATCAATAAGAAGCAGTCATGTACTTCTTTATCTACTGCTGAAGTTGAGTATTTTGTTGTTGATACTAACTGTACCCAAGTCCTATGGATGAAGCAAATGTTGAAGGATATAAGGGTGGACTGTAATGAACCAGTAGTTATTCACTATGATAAATTTGCTTCTATTGACATATCAAAGAATTCGGTATTTCATTCTAGGACAAAGCACATATCTATTAAATACAAATTTTTGAAGGATCAGGTGGAATAAAATGAAGTCAAATTGGTTTATGTGAACAATAAAGAGCAGATTGTAGACATTTTCACTAAAAATTTGCCTAAAGAATCATTTGAGTACTTTAGAGACAAATTGGGGGTTTCTGCCCCTCTGGTAGAGACCCGAATGATGCTGCTTGGCATCAGTCTGGTATGCATTTACAAAGAAATTATTTATTCCACATTGATGTGGAGGTGCTACTACTCAGGGGGAGTAGTCGGCTGTGTGGTTCAAGGATTTATGATTTATCTTTGATGTTTATGTCATATTTCTGGCATTAATGTCAAAGGGGGAGAGATATACATGTGAAAAATTGAGTTTAATTATAAAGGGGACAAATCTGATCTTAATAGAGATATCATTCATAGGGGGAGCTTGGTTTGCTGGTTCAGAAATTCATTGTCACATCATCTTGTGGAGATTGTTAGCTATCTTCCTTTGGGGGAGACTTGTTTGGCATTTCTTGGCACTTGGATGTTTTTCACATCCAGTGTTGCCATAAATGCCAAAGGGGGAAATTGTTGGCAACTTGGAGGAATTGATTATGTGTTGCATTGATGTTTTGTCATTGATGTCAACACTAGCTGTTTTGGTTGTTTACCGACTTTCGCTAGGTTGCGGTAGAGTGGTTGGATTATGATATTGATATGGTATGCTTTAATTTATGGAATTGGTTTGGATCTGTCATTCATGTTATTTAGATGTGTATCATGATCAGTTGGTTTGGGATTTGATGACTTATATGCTATCATTTTCTCTAGTAAGCCTTTTCGTCACCGGTAAGGGTTTAACCAGTAGAGCTTTTTTGAAGATATTTTGATGCACTTGATAAGTGGTATTGGTGCGGCTTCTAGATGGCTCACAAGATGATACTAGTTATCTTGTTCATGTTCGCGTTGATTGGTGGTGTTGGATTTGGTTTATGGCAACCTATTTTGGGTTTGGTCTTATTCTGCTAGGTTATGGACCAGTTTATGTAACGTGTTGGTGGATGATCCCGATGCATTACCGGTTGGATTTATTGAATGGTTTATGTTGTTTTGATCCCAGGCCAACTTGGATGATTATTGGATTGCGGGTTTAAGTTATGAATTTATTGTATTATCTTTTAGGTGGCCGACCTAATTGTTTAGGCCCTGAGTTGGTATATGTATGATGTAAGATATCTTTGTATGTCATGGATGGGTTATGGGATTAGGAAATTATCTATCTATGAATAATGCTATAATCATATGTAGAGGTTTTGGTCGATCATAGATGATCGAATTGAGTTGGTGAAAGAGGTTTAAGACCTCCGGTTCTGAGCTTAACCAGGACTGTACTCAGGCATAACAGATGCTATTCTTGCAGTTCATTCTTCTTTCTGGATTGTAGTCTGGATTTTTTTTTGTAGTCAGTGAAGCTCTTTTTGTGATGAGGAGTGCACTCTAGGTTGTTGGCCTTCTTGCATGTGAAGGCCCCTCTTTTTGTAATCACATACTTCATAATTATTATCAGACTGTGGGTAGGCTTTCCACCGTGGCTTTTCCCTTTACTAGGTTTTCCACGTACAAATATTGGTGTTATCTTTTGTGGATGGTTGGTAAATGTTATGTAGCTTATATTTGTGCTTCACTTCTATATCCGATATTCCGGTATTTGGTTTATGTATTTCGATAATAAGGTTTTAATGCTTAAAGTTCCATAGTTTGTTGACAATTGATTCACTGCCCCCCTCTTAGTTATCCTCTAGTTATCTGAGCTGTCTAATAGCTTCCAAGTGAGTTTTGGGGCTTGTAAGTGGCTTCCAAGAGATATCATTGTGGTTTTTGTTGTAAATAAGTGATAACCTTATTGTATTTATTTAGGGGTTGGTACTTTTCACATTAAAAAGATAATTATGGTTGATGTTGGAATCAATGAACACTGAGAGGGGGTGTGAATCATTATTCCGCACTAGAATCACATCATGTCTTCACATGTTGATCCAGTGCACATCTCTAAACTTAACCTCAAGAGGCTTCCTCATTTTTCACTTTAGTTGTCTGCTCTATGCATCCAATCACCCGCCTTGGCTTGCTTTGGTTGTCTTATCCCAAGGGGTCATGATGTATGCCATGCATACTATGGGATAAGCAAGGTATTACCACTTAGCAATGGGAAAGGATCTATGTCACCTGGTGGTATTAATGTAACATCCATGAGGAGTAGATGCATCTTCAGCTTGACATATGACCTGGTAGCTTTTCCATATGCCATCCTTGCTTACTATAATAGCACATTCTCTGTGAATCTTCTCTTCATCTAGTGGGAGTCCTGTTGTATAACATCCAACTCTTACTGATGGCCTGCACATGCTTCACCTCTGGTGTTGACATGATTATTGTAGCATTCTGCCTCTTCATCACAATCATCAACATCCCATTATGTTTTCTATCTTACGGGGCACATGCTTATCGGCTAGCAGCCACTCAATGCCAATACATTACTTACTGGTTATCATACCACACTAGTCTCTAGTGCATGTCTTCAACACATGCCATTGCAGACTTGTATATCGGTGACCCGCAATACTAGTTGACATCAATGTCAACAATACGCTTCAATCTCCCATACCAGTCATGCTATACTGATTGACATCAATGACAACACAATGCCAAGAATCTCCCCCTTTGGCATTAATGTCAACACACATGTAGTATCTAGTATACTACAGATACTTTCTCTACCTTTGACAACAATGAAAAAGGGTCTTGACAACCAGTATACTGCAAGCTCTCTCTTCCCCTTTTGTACTTGTTGCTTGTTCCATTTTTACCACTATGCTATGCAAGTTCTCAACTAGCAGCACTTGAACCGAAGGGCTGACACCAAACTATTTGACATATTCTCCCCCTATGCAGATAACTCATATCTTGTTCACATTTCCCTATATACCGGTCCATGATGCAACAACAATGACACTTGATCTCCTCCTGTGTCAAGTGTATCAGATACCAATCATAAAAATATGTTTGTGAACTCCCTTTGAATCACAACCCTATGGTCTTCATTTTTCTGTTATGTCCTAAACCGGTACCCCAAACTGCACATGTACCAGTGGAAGTGAGCATCTATGAGTGCTGATGGTCTTTCACTTCCATGACATCCATCCCATTTTTATGACATAAACATACCTGACCATAATGTTGTCACATTGACTCCATGTCAACTCTCACATCAGTTGACATCATAATGTCTCATACACATGGTATCGGCTGCAGGTCCAACACACTATCAGTTAGGACAACTTCTGATAACATTAGAGACATAAATTGATCTGTCCAGGCTACCAGAGCCGCTGCAACACAACCATAACATATTAACTCACAAATTCTTCCATACTAGTAACTATCCCTACTGGCAACATACTGCACTTGCTAGTTTACTATACCAATTCAATATCTCTGTTAGTATACTTTGTCCATTAGCTCTCCTTCCTATGTGACATCCCACTTTGAAACTTGCAGCAGTGATCCATCTCGCCCATGTGAATGTGTAGCCAAGATATCAATTGCACACATTCTTTCATCTTATCTTCTTCATCATGTCGGTGACTGCCCATCCTTTCCTCTGTCCTTCTCAATATTTGGGGGTGAATGATCTAATCAACATTACTCCCCCTAAGGATCTGCATCTCCTTTAAACTTTAGGAGATATCACCTATGCATTGAGTGCACAATGTTGATTCATGGACGTGTTCTCTTCCTTCTTCCTTCATACCTTCTTGGACCCCCTCCTCTTCACATTTGTAGCCTTTGGATCAAGTCTCATCTTCTTCTATTGATAGGTATTTTCTTTACCAGGTTCTACAATATGACTAGATATATTGCCATAGAAGCATACTACATTCATCCCAAGCACTTGTCTTGAGGACCTTCTGTCAAACTGGTTTAAGTCTCTTCTTTTGTTCATGCCATTGCGGCTAGCTACCGGTCTCCATGGATTTCTTGAACATGCAGGAGTATTTCTTCTTTTTCTTCCATGCAGTCCTTTGTTTCTCATATGCCTTGTAACTTCCTTTGTGTTGATTAGGACTGTTCCACCGGTTACTATAGGACTGAGAGTTCTTCCTGCATTGATGACTTTTATGGCCAAATTCAATGAAGTTTTAACATACACAATTTACATTTCTAGGAGCAACAACGAGATTCTTGTTGGCATAACCGGAAGTAAGCATATACATGTTTCTATATTTTCATATCTTATGCCCATATGCATTACATCTCTTGCACACTAACTTGTTATTTCTAGGAATAACACATTTTCTACTCCTAGACATCATTTTGCATTCCTCTACCCTATGGCCATATCCTTTACAATCAAAATAGTAATCGGAGAATGGAGATTTATTACTTAAAAATTCATTCTGCCAAACATGAGGTGATCTGACCGATTTTGGCTTCTCCACTTCTACTTCTCTGGGGTGTTGCATCTCTTTGTCTTCCACTAGTGGGGAGTCTCTTAGGCTGCCTTCTTGCATTGTTGTTTCTGGTGAACCTATCTTATCTCAACTTTTGTTTTCCTTTAGGATCTGCATTATTTATTCTTGTTGCACTGGTCTTCATTTTTAGCCTCAAGTCCTCACCTGTTGTAGCTAGGTCAACCTTCTTTCTTGGTGCACTTCGAAATGTGAAGGTCTGACCCTTGTTATCTCCATTAGAGGAGACAAACAGAATGTCCTTGTGAGAGACATCCTAACTTGTAGAGCATTCACCAGTAGCATATCCTAATCCTCTGGTATCCTTGGTGTGTTTTTGTTTAGTCAGCATCTTGTCCAAGGCATCAATGCTGCCATCATATTGGATCCTTACCATGAGCTCATTTTGACACTTCTCAAGGTCTTTCCTGATGTTCTCCATTTCTCCTTTTAGGTCTTGACAATCTTTGTCCTTTTTCTCCACTTCTAGCTGGAGTTCCTCACATCTTCTCTCCTTAGCATCAAATATTGATTTCAATTCACTAGTCAATCCTTTTGCCTCTTCTAGTTAAGATGCCAATATGCAAATATTATTATTTGATTCTTTGAGGCATGTTCTCAACCAACTCCATTCTTTAGGAACTGAATCTTTGTACCTCTTAAATTTATTTCTAACATTTTGCAGCTCTTCTAGTGCACTTACCAGTTCACATTCAAGATCAACTTCAGCTTCATCTTCATTATCACTCCCAAACACATCTTTCCTGTAAGAGTGATCTGCATGATTACTCTCTAATGTGTGTCTCTCATCTTTTGATTCTTGAGCCATAAAGAGGTGAGTTTCCTCTTATCATTTCTGTTGCTGCTAACAGATCTACCTTCATCATCTACAGACACATGTGCTTCATTTATTTTCTTGTTTCCACAAACTAGTTCTGTAGTGTGAGGTTCATTGCCATAAAGTTTCTTCAATTTGTCCCATAGGCTTTTAGCATATCTGCATCTATCCACCTATGAGGAGACATCACCGGATATCCCACTGAGTATGGCCTCCATAGCTTCATCATTATATTTGTTTTTCCTTTCTTCTTTAGGACCGGTGGGAGGATTGACTTTACTAGGGCAAGCATTTACTATTGACATCGATACATCAAACCCAAGAGAGGATAGGTAGACTTTCATCCTACGACTCCAAACATAAAAGTTTGAACCATCAAAAACTAGAGTAGGATGTGACACTAAACAAACCATTGTGTTCAAACACCAGAATCTACCCAAGCTAGAGAAATCTTATCAATCGAAAACCTATTCTCTGATACCAATTGTTGAACACAAGATGCCACTGAGATGGGGGGGGGTGTGAATCAGTGATTTCTATGTTAATCCTTTTACCTCCAAGAGAGATTATCGGTTACCAACCTAAGAACCAAAAAAAATTATCGGTAAGATAAAACTAGACAACACAATTTAACCACACAAATGGCACATCACATAACACGAATATATACAAGGAAAACCCAAGATGGAAAAAACCTCAGTTAGAAATTATGTTGGAGTCTACTACTCCAATCTAGCCTCACAGTAAAAACCTTTGGTTACAATGTTTAGGGAACCAACCCGAGGAGTACCACTCTTTCTTTAGGACACCAACACAAGGAACACCAACCCTTGATTTTAGGGTGCCAACCTAAGGAGCACTGAGCTCCAACTCAGTGATCTATCTTACATAATTAGTTTCAAAAGTAATAGTTTAATTACAAGTGAATCTTGTAACCACTGCATACAATTTTTGTTCTTCTGGTTTCTCATCTCCTCTGTGTCACTGATTTACTTCTACTCTTCCTTCTATCTCTCTCTCAATCTCTCTGCTCACCTTCACTTGTTTTTGTAGACACACTAGTTCTACCTCTGCTTGTTGGAAAATTAGTTAGAACATAAACCATTATTAGTTTCTCTACTCACTACCTACAGGATCTTCTCTCCCATACAGACATGCAACTTCTTCATTCTCCACTACTTTCTAGTCAGCATCAACACTACCGGTTCCTACCTTTGTAACTCATTTTGCAGTTTTCTGATTTGTATCATCTTGTCGGTTAAGCCAATGTTAAACCCTCTCACCAGTTTAACCTTCCCGACTAGCTCTTTTCTTCAGATGCTGAGTTCCTTGGCTCTTCTCAATCTTGTCTCCTCTTTTCTCTATCTAGAATCTCTCTCCTTCACCATTTAGCATCACCATATATGGCCTTCTGCCTTCATTCTTATTACTGAGCTTTTAGGCCAAAATGTCACTTCAAACTATTGACACGCAAGGGTTTCTTCCACTAATCATGAGGTTAATCAGATCCAATCAGATCTTGTTCTAAGCAAGGATGAACAACCTGAAAGTAATCAAGCATCTCCTGCCATATCTTCTTCCTTCCAAGGCACAAGAAAAACATGGACAGTCAATTTGCAAGGCACAAGATTAATAACCATAAATGGTTATGTAGATTGCACCACCAACCTCATTCTATACCTGGACACACTACATCGATTGATGCATCCCATCAGTCACCTCTATTCTACCTTCCTTGAGCCGCATACCTCTGCAATGCCTACCATGATTTTCGCAGTCAACATTAAATGTCAACAAAATACCAACAACCTCACTGACACAACACTTCACCAACCTCTGCAAGCTTGCCACTTCAACTCCACGTGGCATCCCTATCCTTATCCATCTCTTCTTAGACCTTTGTGTTAGTTCAAACAGGATCAGCGACCAAACACTCAATCGTTCACTAATACATTTGGACTAGATTTCCGACTGAGGTTTCTGGCGGAGAAGGTATATTGTGACCAAATTTGATTTTTGTTTGAAAAAATGCTCGGATTCATTGTAATTCTGATGGCAATTTGCCATTTGGTTTCGACGAAGAAGGCATTAGCAATGAAAATTTTCTTTTTTTCAAAAAAGTGCTCGAGTTCATCGTAATTCTGACGACAACGGCCATTACTTAAAAAAGAAGAAGAGGGCAATTCATTTGTGCATTGCAATCCCACATAGGTGTCCGTGGGGACTTCAACCCCCAAAAACATCAAACCCGCATCGAAGTCATTTGTGCATTGCTTGCAATCTTGCGTAGGAGGTAGATTCTTCACCTTAATTTCATGTTCTAAGTTCCTTCTGACTTATATTTCATTTTCATGAGTCAACTTATAATTCTTAATTCAGTTATAGGCTAGTATCTTGTGTGTTGATTGTACCTCTTAGTTTGATAAGGTTTTGGGTGGAATTTAATCTCTAATTTTGAGGAAAAAGTTTCCCTATAAATGTAATTTCAAAATTCATTTTGAGGGTCTAATAATTGATTATTTAATGTACAAGTTTAGTAACACTCATTAGTGTGTTTTCTTTCAAAAGACATTTATCAATAGGGTGTAGATTGAATACTTGTGCTTTTCTAGTATATTTTGAAGAATTAATGGAAATGAAGTTCATATTTTGCAATGGTATTGGTAGTCTTTTTTGATTGCTTGGTATTCTTTTATTTCTTTCATTTTCCTTAGTCTTGAATTAATATTTACATTTATGAAACATCTTCTTTGTTATAATCAATTTGTGCATCTTTCATGGTGATTGAGGTTAATAAGGAACATGTGAATGAATAGTAGTAGTTGTTCTAGAGCTTTCCTTGGTCTCATTTTCATGTTAGAATTGGCAATTTTGGCATGATAAATTATTTACATACAAGGTTATTTCTATATTTTGTTGATAATGTGAATTTAGGCAATACCGATGATTCATTTTCTCGTAGCCTTGTTCTATCTTTTGCAATTTATTTAAACCTTTTACCTTAGGTAGATTGAGAAATTGACATTTCAACTTGATTAGTGACATTTTCCCCTTGAACAACTTGATTAGGAAATGATAAATTCTAAAGGTAAGCTAACTTAACTCAAGGGACTAAGATGGCATCCTACCATGAAAGATGATAGTTTTAAGCAAAAGACTACCTAGTGATATGAAAGTTGATGCAAGATAGTAAGGACAACAAGGAAATTTATTTTGAACTTTGACAAGATTGAATCTTTGGGTGGAAGTTTGAATGGATTGATAGTGAAAAGGCATGTTGATGCAGAGAATCCAATAAACTCAACCAACAAGGGAGATGTTTCTCCCAACTCACCTATTCAATTAGGTGTCAACCCTTCACTTGCTCACAAGACCCCTCACAAGGCCACAAGTTACTCAAAAGGATTCAATACCCCAAAACACACCCATACTCACCAACCCTCACCCAACCATTGAATCACACTCAAATAGGACAAATAAACATGTCTAAGTCACAATCCAACTCTCCAACATTCAACCACCACCAACACCCTCAACCCTTATTCACACAAATCCTCCTTCAACTGGGTCTTTTAATCCCCCCTGGTACTCAACTCACAAAATGTACTAGTTATCCAAAAACACATGTACTTTCAAATACTCTTACAAGAACTACTAAACATATACCACCATGGGTCTTTACCCTCCCAACCACCCAAAGGTCAAAGAAAGATTCACTGCTGCAACACTCAATTTTTGTGACAGTATCAAGCACTTAAGATAGTAACTCCTTTTATGAAAGTATCAAGATCAGATCGATACTGGACTGGGTAATAATGAAACTACCAACAATGTATTTCTCATCTCAAATAATAAAGAGAATTTAGGGCTACATCTATGAAGAAAAAAAATGTTGGAAAAGACTATTTCCACCTACTTGGCCACCAGAGTGGTTTTTGAGGTGTATTCAAAGCTTTTACTCCTTTTGTTGCATTTTCACTTGAAATATGGTTGAATTGGCCTTGTAAGCTCCTAGATACTTGGTACATGTTCTAATCGAGTTAAAAGAGTCTCAAGACTACCCTATTGTCATGCTCTACCTTATCCGGCTACTCAATTAACTTCCCAAACTTATAGGACATATGGTTTTATTCCTTGCTTTGAGTTGAAATTGTCTTGGGTTAGATATAACTAAAATAAGCCATTCCTTCAACTACTTCAAAAATATTCAAAAAGACTTCATACTATTATCTACATGTGTTTCTATCCTTAAGAAGTCTAATTTATGCAAGTGAAAAAACACCTAAGAGGTCATAGCTACTCCTTTTGACTTGGTAATATTCATGGTTTTTCTTTGTCTATTTAACTTCATTCCTTGCATCTTACCCACTATCTTGCAGCATACTTTGTTTTCTTTTTTAGTTAATTTCATTTAGTGGACTGTTGTGCATCTTTAAAATCATTTGACAACTTCAGGAAATGGTTTTCCTTCTTTATTACTTGACAATATCATTTAATATGCATGGATGGTATTATCATTTAATTTTCAATATGGACCTTATATGGATGGTCCTTGCACCTTTTCAAATTGAACTTTTGCAAAAGTCCAAATTTGGAGAGGAAATTCCTACTATTTGCGAATCCATCATTCATCTTTCAAATTTGAGGTTCGATTTCCATGAATAAGGGTTCCCAAGACCCTAGTCCTATAAAAATGAGCCATGAGGAACATCATGAATAAGGGAATGAACCAAATTTATGGAAACTTTGTCAAACCTAAGTAAAATTAGGCATTAATAAGGCACAACCACTTAAATTGAGTCCAAATTTAGTGTATATTTTTAAAGAGATACAACTTATGATGCAATATTTAGCCCCCTCTTAGCAAGAGTATGAAATTATGCTCATTTACTCTTTGAAAAATATGGAGAAACCAAATATTCTTTCACCAATATATTGAAGAGTCAAGATGCCTAAAAGTTTGGAAAGGTGGTAGCTCCCAGGACTTATGATATTGTCAATCTACAATATTGAGATAAAAGGGAAGTAGAAAGTGAGTAATATGAGTAACATTGGTGACACACATGGAGCATGCAAAACATAAAGTTATGACATTTAGAACTAGTAAGATTCATATATTCTCACTAGGAATCATATCAAAAAGACAAGGCATAGATCTAGGACTAGTAAGATCCTTATATAGTTACTAGGAGTCATGTCAGAGACACATAAAAGCATGATACCCAAGTTAGTAAGATCCTCTAATACTTAGTCATAGATCACATTCTAACAACAAATAGAGACCTAATTGTGAAAGTTTGAGGTCCATTGGGAAAAAAGTTTTCATATTGCCATGACAACTTTTGCAGTTCTTGTAGAAATGTTCAAACTAGTTTTGGCCTTCTATTCAATACCCAAATGCCCAAACCTCAATTTCCTCCTACTAGCCCTAGAGACCTACAACGAAAGAAATTTAATGATAACTCTACAAACTTCCAAGACACAAGACAAATAAAATAGATTTTTGGATACCCTTTTGGCTTTTCTATAACATAGTTAGAGCATTTAGCAAGTTGTTTTGGAAAGTATTTGTTGTTTTTAGATTGTCCTTCATTTTCAAGCAACTAGAATGGTAGATTAACAAAAAGACTACAACAAATATTACTTCTGGGTACTTCTAACCTTACAAAAGTCTTTCTAAATATCAAATGATGAAATAATCCACAATCAATTTCAGTTTGTGAGGCCTCTAACCCCAAAAGCCCCAAATTTTCATCAAAAAGCCCTAAAATCTAGGGTTTCTCCAATCTCCCATGTCCACTCACTCCTAGATCAAATTGGTTGTTGATTCACCTTTAGATAGGTGTTTTACCAATTTCCAAATCATAAAAACTACCCCTCATGTAGGTAGATCTCTCCAACCTTCACCCTATCGAGCCTCTTCACTAGGGTTCTCACTCCTTCAAATGGTGATCACCTGCACTAAACCCCTCAATTGCACATTTTAGTTGCTAGAATGTATTATAAATGTTATAAAATAGTCATCCCATGAGAAACAGGGTTCGACATTCATGGAATTACCCCATGATTGATTTTGTCAAAGCTACCAAAGGAAAATACTCAAAAAGTTATGAGAGTCAGCCCTATAACATAATTTTAGAATGAATAATGAAATCGAATAATCCAAAGAGGTGTGGAATGTTGAGAAAAGTGCTTAAAAATATTAGGGAATAAACAAATTTAAAGTAAACCTTCACAAAGAATAGAAAATATGAGAAATTACTCCAAAATTCTGAATTTTCATTGAGTTTCTACAACAGTCCGTACTCCTTGGCATTCAATCTGCCTTACAAAGCATGTCTATGGCTTTAAATAGCCTCCCCAAGTTTTTTCAACCACCATATGGTTGGTTACAAAGTTTATTTAACACTAAAACAATTAAAACTTGCTTTTCCCTCCTAATTCTTCCTAACCGTTGGAACTTGAAAATTTGAATTTTACATTTTTTGCAAATGCTTGACAACTTTTTGAATAAAACCTACAATTATTGGATTTTAATCCTTATTGGCATATTTGATGAATATAAACCCTCCTAAATCCATTTTTGGGTGTTTTGACCCAATATCCAACATTTGACAACATTTTACAACTTTCAAGACAATTTGACAACTTTTGCATTTTTTTAGTTTCAAAAGCCATTATTGGCTTTAGGATCTCATGATTGATTTTATTGAATTTTTTTTATGGTGGAAACTCCTCCTTGGTCTCAAAGGTCTTCAAATTTGAATTTGTTTGCCTTGGTGCCCCTGCACCACAAATACCTTGTTGTAGTTTCAAAGGGTGGAGAAAAAATAAGCATTTTATTTACCATCCTAATAGACCATCCATCATAACAATTATTACCAATATTGATGTGTGCGTTGCAAACAAAGTTATAGAGGAAGGCTCTTTCTATTGTAATACCAAGTGAGTGTTCATAGACCTTCTATAGGGTCCTCCTAGCCTAGAGTTAGGAGTTCGAATCCTACATACATTGATTTGGCCTTGTGGCCATCAATGAGTGCTCACCCAATAGGACAAGTCTTGAGACTGACAATTTTGGCAGTGTGGCATTGTTGAGAGCCAACACTTATGTGTGAACCCCATCTTCACATATTATGATAAGTTGCCATATTGATACTTGACCCTATCCTCATGGTGTTGGCTCAATTCATATTAGTGTGTTTTGTTGAAGAAACATGATGTGAGAAGTTTGATGCAGAGGCAAGGGTAGAACTCAATATTTCATATTAGGACAGCAACTACATTGATTAGGCAAGTTAGACAAGGTCTCTCCAATGTTTAGGATACTGAATTCACATTACACAATCATGGATTACCCCAAATAGACATTAGTCAACATAATATCTTATACAAGGATTGCATACCACAAAGCCATTAGATATGTTTTGAGATGAAAAAGAAGAGTTAGATGGTTTTGGTTCAATGATGATAATTTCTATTTTCAAGTAATCTGATTCGGTATATTATACTGAAACATGATTTCATAACTAACATTTCAACTTCTATATAACTAGTTCTATAGCCCAATTTTCTTGCCTATGAAGAAAGACTATGTCAGACAATATCAATGAACAACAAAATAAGGAGACAATTGCTAGATTGTGGTATAACTTGAAAAGAAAAGGTGATGGAAAATGTTATTGTCCGTGCAAAATTTGTAAGGGGTTAAAGACTAGAAGACTTCTACTCAAAACAATGAAGAAACATTGTAGGCTGCATGGTCACATTGAAGGTGGACATGATTATCATCCATTGGTAAGTTTTTCATTATATCATTTTAACAATTTATATACATAATAAATCACGTGATGATGAGATCATGATCGCAGTTTATTTATGTTTATCAATTTTATATAGGTCAAGTACCCTAGAGCACATGGTATGGATAAACACAACCCAGAGAATATGGTTTTTGAAGTGGACGAATATGGAGGTGTGAATATCGAAGCTGAAGATAATGATCCCATGGAAGATGATGATCATGAGCCAGAAAATACAATTGAAGATGATGATACAAATACATTGATCCATGACTCATTTAATACTCACCTAGCTGATCATGATGATGAAGATGACCTTAATGTTGTTCATGATGTCCCTCTACTTGAGAAGGCATCTGAGGCCCTTTACGAAGGCTCGCTGGCAACTCTTCTCTTTGCTGTATTGTTGTTGAACTTGAAGGTTATGAATGGTTTATCCAACATAACAATGTCACGTATGTTAAGGTATGTCATATAAGTCATAATAAATTGTGAATCATGATGTACCATTAATATTCTTTATATTAACAAATTATATATTTTTGTTGTAGATTGATAGGTGAGTTTTTGTTACCACCATCAAATATTCTACCTCGCTAATACCGAGAATTATCTGCCGTTATGAAAGATATTGGAATGGAGTATCAAGCAATATATGCTTGTCCCAATGATCATATTATATATTACAAACAACATGAATTTTGAACTGAATGCCTGGAATGTCATATCAGTAGATATCGAGCAGATCAAATAACAAAAAGGGTTCCTTGCAAGGTTGTTCGCTATATTCCCATTATTCCACGTATACAACGATTATTCAAGTGCACTAGCTTGGCACAATTTATGGATTACCATGCATGCAATAGAAGTTGAGATGACATTATTTGAATGCCTGTGGATGGTTGAGCATTTATGGACATAGAGGAAAAGTGGCCACACTTTAAAGAAGAACCTCATAATCTCAGGCTTTCATTGGCAATAGATAGTGTCAATCCATTTGGAGAGATGAGATCTATTTACTTAGTGTGGCCTATTTTTGTTATCAATAACATTCCTCCATGGATGTCAATAAAGAGGGAGCACATAATGTTGGCAATGATTGTTCCAGGTATTTTATCATTTAAATATAGTCATCTAAATTTAATTATAAATATTGAAATAAAATGGTCATAATAATTATGTAATGTTTTTGTTCATTTGATTAGGTAAGTACCAAGTTAAAGATATGAATGTATATATCGAGCCTCTTATCGATGAGTTGTAGGAGTTATGGAATGGTGTCACTATGTATGATGCCTCTAGACCAATAGGACAAAGACAATTTCAATTCCATGCGATGCTTCTATGGACAATACACGATGCCCCAGGGCTCACATTTTTGTGGTATGTTATAGTGTTTAAGTTGTGCATGAACATTATAATTCAAAAAGTTATCATATTTAATCCAGTTATACATTATCTTGTAGGTCTTCAAACAAAGGGAAAATTTGCATGTCCTGTTTGTGGTCCAAAGATGAAATCTCGTCATTCAAAAAGTTTAGGAAAGCAGGTGTTTGATGAGTATAGGCACTTTCTCCACAAAAATCATAAGTATCGAAATACTGAAAAATATCTTTTCAATTGGAAAGAAGAGAATAAATCAAAGCCACGAAGAATGACACCTCACCTGTGGAAGTTGGAATATAATAGAATTAACCGTCAAGGTAATGCCATTCCATCTATTGGTTTGTCATAAAACATCTTTTCTATTTTGTTTTGTTTACTGATGATGTGATTGATGATCATGAAGGTCGTGAAGGCATAAATGACCACCTTCCTAAGGGACTAAAAAGTTATCCCCGACAATTTAGTAGGTTACCCTACTACGAGCAGTTACAAATTGTTCATTTGTTTGATAGTATGCATATTGGAAAGAATATAATAGAGATAGTATGGAAAATATTGGATGGAAGGCGTGACAAAGAAAAAATTGTCAAAATATGTAGTGACATTTAGGATTCCAATCATGCAATGATAAATGTCATTCAATCAAATAGCCATGGAGACCAGATTAATATAAGTGAGCTTCCTTGGTTATTAATGGATCAGCAAAGCAATGCTATAAAAGAAGTCATACGAAAAATTTGATTTCCCACAGGATTTACTGTGAACATAAACAATCTCATATCAAAGAAAAGCGAATTTGGGCTAGGGAAGAAAATGCATGATTGGCATACCTTCATTAAGGTAATTCATGTTCTTGTGCTTTTAGTATGTATTTAAGTATTGCGCGTACGTGTACTTTTCATTGTATTATGTTACAAAAAAATGAAAAGATAATTTTATAATTGTTGTAGTACATTCTACCTCTATCTCTCCCAGACGACTTCGACAATAATGTCAAGAAAGTCATATATGATCTTGGAAAATACATGAGGTAAGTAGTGATATTTGTTCAGTTCATTGTATAGATATTATATTTGCTATTTGTTTTACTTGTTATGTAATATATTTTTTTGGATCTTGAATATCTTGTAGGTGATTGTCATATAAAGAAATCCATAAAGATGATATAAAATATTGGAAGAGAAAAATTCCTCATTTAATGTGTGAAATGCAAAAGTGTCTACCTCTAGCTTTTTTCAATGCACAAGAACACTACCTCATACACCAAGTTGAGGAGATTGAATTGTGTGGACCTATACACACTAGGTCAATGTGGATGGTTGAGAGGCACTTGAAATTTTTGAAGGCTTTGCTTTGACAAAGAGCACATCTTGAGAGTTCTATGGTGGAGGGATATAAGGTATACCAAACTATGGTGTACAATTTTGAATATCTTCCTAAGTTTGCAGCAAAGATCCACGTGGACCACATTTGGGATTCCAACGCCATTAACAAATTTGAAGGGGAGTACTTGATGGGGAAAGGTAGATTGAGGAAAGTGAGAGGTGATTATAAGATGTTATTGTAGTTAATTAATTCTTAATCTTCAAAATAAATCGATTGTAAGACATCTATTTATTTTTTGTACAGTTGGTCGAGAGTGGGATGCACTACATTTGTATATTGCAAATAATCTTGATTGGAAGATAGTATGGATTGAAAGTTGTCGACATTATGGACACACGTTAACATGGGAAGGTGTGGCTTCATTGATTAAAGAAGCTCATCGTAATGGAGATTCCAATGTTACGCAAAGGGAAATTGATTTAGCATATGGTTTAAGAGATAAATAGGTACGTATAAATTTATTAATCACCCATATGTTTATCAACTCACAATGGAAATTTTTTTATATGTTTGACATATCGTAGGTCAAACCTTTTGCGTGAGATTCACTGAATAACCTTCGGGTTTGAGAAGTCGAATCTTCATACAATTGGGGGAGAAAAGGGGAAGAAGAAAACTTAAAAATCTACACTACTTAGGCGATACACCAAAATATTTTTAGGATACTAGCAGCACAAAAAACCTAGATACATGCAGTTTTAAGGACCATTTAACAATCTACATGCTCAACGCCATTTGAGAAGGTAATTAAACTAAACTCATTTGACATAATGTGACATTCACCATTCATCCAACAGATAACAAGTCCTAAAGCTTAGTTTAATCCATAGTCTCACAACATATATAATAGAAGTTACTGAATTTGAATACAACACAAAAGTTAGTTTATTAAGCTTCAAATAAAATAACCATAGAGGCCATAGCACGATCTGATATGTCTATCATTCACCTAATTTAATTAACATAAAGAATTTTTCAATGAGCCAAAGTCTAATCAATAATCACAAAAGTCTGAACCCTTAAAAAAAACATAAAGAAGGCCTATAAATAACCCTCAACCTTCAACAAACAACACAAAAGCATCATAAAAAATCTTAGCAACTGCTTTCGATTAGGAATATCCCTACATGGTGCTCATAGAGATGCAAGCAAGTGAAAATGACCTTTAATGTTGTTACTCCAACTGCATCATGGCGACCCCTGCACCTGTCAAACAAGAAAATCGTAGTGTAAACAACATTTTGGTTCACGAACCATCAAAGAAGTCACGTGACAATTCAGGGGAGACCCAAAATTGAATGAAAAAAAGGAACCAGAACATGTAATGCGGAGGCACCAAGTGTCACTACCAGCACATGGAAGATGGTGGGGCCGAGAAACATACACCAAGGACAAGAACTGCACCACACAGAAAATTTGCGTCCTCTCAACACTAAGCAAGAAAAGCGAGATGCTTAGAGAAATGCCAAGACACCACTTGGCACACGCGCAAGTGATCAGGAGAGCAGGCCAAAAATTAAAGGAAGAGGCCGAAACTTTACCAAAATACTGCACACAAAGCACACCAAAAGAATATTAACATTTCTTGGCGAGTCAATGAGAAATTTTTCCTGTGGAATGCTAGGACCCAAAATTGCTGGTTCAAAGACCAAAATTCATGCTTGAATAGGGAAAATAAGATCAAATAACCATTGCAATAGAAACCAATCATCTTTAGAGGGTAACACCTAAGCTTCCAGATTCTGGCAATTCTGGTCCAAACAGATCACTTCACCAAACAGAAAGCTTGCTAGTTCATCATGGACCATCTTCAGGAGCACGTAGAGCTGGGCCAGGGGGTGCAAGGATCACTCGAATTCCTTTGCCAAAATAGATTTGCAAAGGCATTGTAGGAAAGTCCGATCTTTCTACAAATGCTCGATTTGGTTCATAACTTGCTCAATCCCTAGCATAGAGCCATCTGTGGGAAAGGGTGAAGGAAGACCTAGGAACACAAACTTCTCTACATGTCACTTGATGTCTAGAACTGAAATCCTCAAGGACTCAAGTGATGTTGATGCTTGCATGGTTGCCCTGTGTTGATTAATGAAAATGTTAGCCTTCTTGATCAATTGTTTGTGATCTACAAATCCTTTTATTCTTAACTCCACATCTGAAGAAGCATACAATAGTTGAATCAAACTCTGGGCCATGGGGAGCTTAGGACCAATGAAATGCATAATGCTGTCGATAAGAGTGCCCGCTCCAGCACAAAGAGATTGTGATTCACCTAGGAACCTCAACATAGGCTACAACAAAGGGCAATACTGATTAATCTTCTCCCAATGAGAAACATACAATTCTTACACAATCGAGGATAGATGCTGAGGAACTTCCAAAGGGGGAGGAAGATGAGATAAGCATGTGATTTCATCGTCCTTTGCTATTATCTCATTTTGGAGATTTTTGCATCTTTCTTGCCCATGGGACACCTGATGATCCAAAGCGAGGATATTAGTACCTCCATCTTGAAAAGCCTCTTGAAGCTGCGTTGTGCGATGTTGCTCTTGCTATAATAATCCCTTTGTATCTTGGAATTTCTTGTCAGTGTTTTCTAGGTTACTTTGTATCTCACACATTTTTGTTTTAAACCTTGCTCTCTCCTCAAAAAGTGTGACTTGTACTTCGCTCAGCTACTGGGCATATTCTTCCTTAACTTCCTCCTGCAACTGAGCTTGAATCTGGGTAGCTTTCCTCCAAGCTTCTTTCAGCTATTGTACTGCTTGCCCCTTCTCTTGCAATTCTTTCAGTGCCACATTCCTTGTTGCCTCTTGCCCTTTCAATTTGTTCAAGGCGGATTGCAACTTCCCTTTTTTAGAATTGGATTGAGTTAACAAGCCCTACAAGCGGTTTATTTTAGCACTTCTAGCTTTGTCCACCTTCCTCTAAGTATTAAAATATTCTCCAAGGTGGATGAGCTCTGCTTTCATCTTGTCCAGGCGATGACTTTTCTTGATGAAATTCGAAGACACAGCCTTCAAAGTTTCTTCTATAATTTCTACTTTATCCATAGCCATAGCATTTGAGAGATTAACCTTGACAACATGTAGGGTGTAATCATTGGGCCTCATTTGGGCCTCCGACTTGTTGACCATTGGGAAGACGGTTGCAAAGATGAGGCTATCTTTTCCATACTGAAATGTGTCTGCACATGCAGCCAGGCTGACTTAGAACCATCCTTCTCCTTTCTCTTGTGTACCTGGCTAACCCATGCAGATTTGGAATCAGTAACTTGCTGATAATAAGTATCCGGGGCCGAAATGCCTTGACCTGCAAACATTGCACTAGGAGGGATGACATAGGGGAAATGGGAAACACGGCCACCAAAAGTGGTTTGAATGGGCTGTGCTAGCATGGTTGGGGAGAACAACAATAATAAGGGAGAGGCTCCTGAAAAAGCAGGATCAGTGGATACTATACTCACATTTGGGGGAGGCGTGGATTCTTCAAAACCAAGCCTACACGAAACATCGACTGTAGTAGAAATTTGCAGAAAAAAAGCTAGAGGAAATACGACATTAGGGGCAGGGAGTGAAGAAACAGCTTACGATGATGCAACTTGGTGCTCAATCGGTGTTCCATCCAGGGATAATGTAAGAGCACTAGGGACCTGAGTAGACATTGATGCAACTTGGGGTTCTGAGGAAACCACAGATCGAACAGAGAGGAAGGGAAGAGTAGAGTGTACCTAAACCATGGAAGTCACCAGTTGCTGAGGGGCTAGAGGAACCATAGGGACTCGATAAGATGAACCCTTCTTTACTGAACCCAAATGTTGTTTCTTCTTGGAAGAGGAATTGAGTGTCTTATTTTTAGCTAATCTCTTGGCAGATTGGGAATCGGGCCTCTGAACTGAGCTAATGAGAGAAACTGAAATGTCAGCTCTGGTACCTTTCTCTTCTACATTTATAACTTCTACCTCTTGAGATTGGGTCTCCTCCTCCTCGGAGGAGTCATCACATGGGGACTCATCACTTGTCTCTTCTTTTGACTTGTTATGATTACGCCATTCTTCCTCAAAAAGCTCATCAAAAGGGGCATTCCCCAGATTAGCCATAGGCTGATTAGTCTCTTGGTGGTAGATCCAGAAATCATTCCTCTTCTTGCTCGACTAAAAATCATTTTTCATGGCCTGCAACATGTTTCGAGGAATAGAATTAGCTGGATTATGCCTTTGAAGGATAGGGTAAAAATATAACCATGGGGGGTGCTCAATGATAGGAAAGTCACAAGGACCCACATAAAGTCTTGGGTCATTCACCAGTGGGAAGATGCGTCCCTCCCATGAGCTCCGTGACACATGTTTAATACCAATTTTCTTGTGTTTGCTAGACAAACAACCATTTGAGTCATAGCTCCATACATCATCAAATGTACCAAGCCTAATTGCACTAGCTTGGAGGTCAGGACCCTCTCAGCGATGCTTCTACACTCAAGAATGATAGGGCCAATAACTTTGTGGTCCTCAATAATGGATCTATCATGTTTTCCCGACCCTATAGATTTTTCAACCTCCACCAGCTGCTGAAACATCTCGAGAGCCACGGTTCTCTCAGTAACATAGTGTTGATGTGTCCTTTATACACAATCAAACACATAATAAAATACAAAAGGTACCTTATCCTCTCTTGAACAAAGTTTCCCCAAATGCTGAAGATTTCGCCTAAGGATCAATCGAGGCAACTCCAAGGTTCTGGTAGGTAGGTTCTCTACATGTGGATAAGCACCAGTGTTCATTGCGCTTGCTGTTTCATCAAGGGGCCTTACGTACTTTCTATGAAAGCTTGTTCTCGCAACTACTTAATCCATGAGGAATTGGATTTTCCTATTACTAACTGACGTTTCAAAAAAGGAAAAAAGATAAGGGATTAGAGAGGGATATATTAAACTAAGCCTATGAATGATTAAATGGAGGGCAATCTTAGTTAAAGTCAACCAATTTCAATATTGCCATAGAACAACACCTCTACTAGAATCAGTGCTATCTTCTAAGGGAATTCAATGATTTTTAAATCATTCATGAACATAGATACCATCAATAGGGTGCATATCGACACTCATGTAGTTATTGAACTCTAAACAATTTTAATATCTCCAGTTGACAACATAGGGCACACTTACCATCAGTAAGAGGCTAGTGGTTTGGACTATGAGCTTCACTAAAAGATCAAACACAATATTTATCACTCAATATAACTCTAACATCTAAATACTATCTTCAATAAAAATGATTCAAGAAGATGAACAACCATGCAAGAAGCCACATAGATTGCAATAAAACACCATAACTTCAATGTTCCATTAATCTCATAGAAAAATATAACAACAATTGTTCAACTTTCTCTCTTCACCAAATTTATAATCTCTATGAATAACTACTCTTCTTCTCTACTACTAATAACCTTAATCTTCTTTACAAATGAATTGAGTGAGAGCTTATATAGAATTCTCAAATACAATGAATGACCCAGATTTTAAGAAGATCAAGGGTTGAGATTTTGACACCTAAACCCTAATTAGGGTTTGTTACAAAAACAACCCTATTAAGATAAGCATTATCATAACATAGCCAATAGAAATTGACATGAATAAAGAGGAAGTATCCTCCACTAGGAATTGAATAACCACATCATTTCATAAAAACTTTTCATGTAGAATTTTGTTCCCTTTTCCTTGTTACTTTTTGGCATATTCAATGAATCTAGACGTAACCCCTTCCATCTTTGCAATGGGAATCTCAGGTAGGTTATTCATTCGTTCCTCCAAGCGAAGGACCTCATCAAAGGACACAAGAAGAGTCATCTAAGATTAAGTTTAATTTGTGTGAGTTTTTGAGACAACTGATTCACCCCCCTTCTCAGTTGTCTGCCCAAAATCAGACCTATTTCATTAGATCCATCATCATCAATTTCATAATCATGTAAATAAGGCATCCATCATATAAATAAAGGCATGCATACATCATATAAGAGTAAATAAAATGTGTAAAAAGCAAATGTATAATCATGTAGATAATGCATCCATAGAATCATACACCTTATAGGAAAATAGTCTCAACTGCATCTCATATAATAAGGAAATAATCCATGTCCAATGTACAATGATACCACAAAATAGGGGAGATACATCATATAATACTCGAAAAGAATCATCACATGTCTCATAGAGGAGTATAAAATAGAATTAGGTGTATAATATTAAAATGTCAATGTCTCAAGTGGGACGCTGAGCTGTGCTCTCGCCGGAGGCTGTAGATCTCACTGTACCTATGCCTGCTATGACACCACTTGATGGTCTTGCACATGGATCCCCAACAGGAGGATCTCTATGTAGTGGCCCCATCATAGCCCCACTCTTAGTCCATGATCGACTCCGTTCTGATCTAGTACTGGTGGTTTGTGCAAAGATTGAGGCTCCATGCTCTATGAGAACAATAATGTAATAAACTGTTGGTAGTACTCTGTCTCTAGGGTAGAAAGATGGATGGCCTTGATAGTCTCACTCGTGCTAGTACCCTCGACCACTCTCTACACTCTCTCAGCTCTATTAATAACTGCATCTCTCTCTACTATCAGAGAGGCAATCTATGCTTGGGCCTGTGTCAATTGACCATGTACCTATGCTAATTGTCTCTATAACCCTTGTACCATGGACTTTAGTGCAACTATCTATGCATACTGCTAGTGGGAAGGCACTCTGATATGTACCCATTGTGGCCCTATTTGTGCCTATGCCAATGCCTGACTAACTGCTCCTGCTATTCTTATATCCTATCTAGCAACTCTTCCAATATATAGCACTAATTGCCAAGAGATTACCTGAAGGACCTAGTAAGTACGAAAGAATATTGCCTCTTAAATGTTTTTCTTGCAATAAGCTAGGATATTTCACCTCAAGGTCTCCGAACATAGTTCCTACAAAGAATTTCAAGCCTAAATTTCAGAAGAGATGTTGTTTTTTTATTGATGAAGGTGTGTTAGATGATGAATCAGATAAAGAAAATACAAGTGATAATGAATGGGTTTTTATTGCTATCAAGGAAGATGATCCAATGTCTAGTGATTCTATTAGCTACATGAATGTGGAAAGAGCCTTGGCTGCACAAGTTGAAGAGAAATATGAATGGGTGGTTGACAACGGATTCTCTCATCATATGATAGGTGATAAGAGTAAGTTTGTGAGTTTGGAAAAGAAGGTGGAGTTGTAAGATTTGGTGATGACAAAGTTGGTATAATCCGTGGTAGAGGTTCAATTTCTCTTGATGGTAAGCACAATACCGATGATGTCTTGTATTTATTAAGCCTAAATCATAGTCTTTTGATTGTTGGTCAAATGGTTGACAAGAGATATGATTTTCAGTTCAAGAATGACAAGTGTAGAATCTTGGGTAGCTCTGGAATTGAGATTACATCAAGTACAAATACTAAAAGTAATATCTTTCATTTAAATAGTGTTGGTAAAAGATGTTTGATTGCTTATATTGATGAAATTTGGTTGTGGCATAAAAGGTTATGCCATGTGAATTTTGATAACATTGTTAAGATAAGTTCTACTCATGCTGTGAGATATCTTCCTAAGTTGATGAAACCTAGTAATCCTGTATGCAAGGAATGTCAGTTAGGGAAACAAACAAGAATTTATTTCAAGAGTAAGAAACATTTTTCAAATGGATTATTGGATCTTTTGCATATTGACTTGTGTGGTCCTTCTAGAGTTAGAAGCTTGCAATTAGACAAATATTTCATGCTGCTAATTGATGACTATTCAAGGATGATGTGGGTTACTTTCTTAAGGGAGAAGTCTAAAGCTTTAGAGAAGTTCAAGATTTTCAAAGCTATGGTTGAGACTAAGATAGGTTTGAAGCTGAAGTGTGTGAGATTTGATAGACGTGGTGAATTCACTTTCGGTGAGTTTAATCCATATTGTGAAGAGCATGGGATAAGAAGACAATTGTCTGCTTCGGGAACCCCTCAACAAAATGGAGTTGTGGAAAGAAAAAACATAACCATTCAGGAAGTTGCAAGGACAATGATGATTGAAGGAAATGTTCCGCATGTCTATTGGAGAGAAGCTATGAGTATTGTTGTTTACACTCTTAACCAAGTGCATATCAAAGGTGATACCGGTAAGACTCCTTATGAATTATGTTTTGGTCATGCTCCTATTGTCAAATATTTCATAATTTTTGGAAGTAAATGTTATATCAGTATTAGTTAGCAGATTTATGCCCTAACTCTATATTATTACACCCACGAAGGTGACAAATGTAAAAATAGTTGAACTAGTCTCAACCATATATTTCTGACTGATTCTTTTCTGATTTTAAAAGGTGGTAGTTACCTCATCAAATATTCAATGAACTATATTCTACTCAATATTTCTTTTAACTAGAAAGAAAATTAAGGAAAAGCTTTTAACCAGAAATCTTTGAAAGACATACACATAACAAGAATCAAACTTAAACTACTCAATCTTCTAAAGAAATATAATTTATTACCATAGAAGCATTATACACTAATAAATCTTTCATAGTGATAAAGACTAACTAAACATCCACAATTCCAATAGTAGATAATCCATTGACAAAATATTCAGCATAAGCAAAATGAATTCATATACCATAATTCAAAGATCATGTTTATTTGGAATCCACCAGTGTCTTTTCTATATTAAAAATAATTGAAAAATAGAAAATACTTAAAAATAATAGAAGTCTTTTTGCTCTAATGAGAAATCAAACTTTTACCCAAAAGATACCAAACTTAGTCCATATCCCACTAATTAAAGAACACAACAATAACGGTTTCTTGAAGACAACCATTTTAGAACCAAGTCTTTTAAAATGTTATAACAACCAATATTAAAGAAATCAATTAGAACCATAGAGTTAAACCATCAGTCCATCTCAAGCATCCTTGGTCTTGATCATCTCCACTTCCTATTGGTCTTGTGCCACCTCTCGTGCCTTGATTCTTTGCCAGTACTCTTAGTATCTGGTGACAATCATGGTGATATTTTTTCTCCTTGGTGTAGTGGTGATTTGTAGACTCATTTTCCATTTTGGAAGCATACTATCTCCTTCAAAAAGAGCCCTGTGTATACCATTAATTTTTGCTTCAAATGATATCGCATAAGTTTACAAATTACTTAAAACTTCTTGAACGCATATGAGGTTGTAGTTTGAGTATCTCTAATTTTCTTATAATATATCTCATTGTATTTCTTTTCCATTTCTCTGAGACCCCACACATTCTACTCGAACCCATCCATGAGGTCTACTTCCAAGGCATTGAAATTTTCCTTTATTTTCACTAGGATGTCACTGTATTGTTCCAATATCTTATTGATTTACTTTATGTAATCATCATATATTGTCACTTTCCATTCTAAGGATTTGAGCCAGGTAGGATCAATCTCCTTAGGGCTTTCTACTAGCTTTTCTGCAATCAACACGATGTGACTCAATGAGAGGAGTTACATGATCTCTTTAGAAAGCACATATGTGCTACCATGTTCTTTTTTGACCTGCTGAAGCTCAGTCACCAGTTCTATTGTCTTATTAATTAATTTAATATACAACTCTCTGAATTTGGTGAGATAGAGAAGACCACCTTGATATAGTTCTTCTATCCATTCATTGGTAGCTTTGGCTTATCCAAGATTCCTTTTAACCTTTTGAATAGTGTCAGGGTCAATTCCTTGGACATTTGAGCTTGAGGCCTCTTCAGTGATTGAATTTACAATTGATGAAATAAATATTCTTAGAGATTGAACTGTAGATTGCAATTCTATATTTTCCTTTCTCCATTTCTTAGTTCTTTTAATCAATGCATTAATTGAAAATTCAGCATGATACACATCTCCTTCCAGCATAGATGGTCCTATGTCAACATGGCTGACTTTGTAATCGACTTCTGTTATTTTTTACTTAGCCACATCCCTCACTGTGTTAGTAATTTCTAATAGTTGATGTCCGAAAACCGAATCAAAGATAATTTGAGACATTCTTTTAGACAAATGAAGATTTGATAAATGGTGTTGGTGCAGTTGTTCTGAATGATTCGAATGTGCTTGTTAGTGTTTCCTAGTGATGTCCTATTTGTTTTGGTGATCCACATTGATCGTTGTGTGAGTTTTTGGTGGTTTTCATCAACCGATATTGATTTTCATGTTATGCAACATTTCTGGTGGTGTAGCATGTTGCAATTGATCTTGGTATGATTTTCGGTGGAGTTAATTGTTTGGGAATTTGATTTAGGTCCATGCTATGTAATGTAAATTATTATATTAGTTCGGTGATCGATCTTTGTATCGTGTGATGTAATTTTATAATTTTGAGTTGAGGGTTGAGGGTTCATTTGACCTTGTTATCAAGGTTGGTGATTTGTATATATAGGTGAGATATTCAGGTAATTTGGGTATCGATATTATATCTGTGTTATTAGAGAGAGGTGGATGTGCAAACAAGATATTTATCATTCAGTGAAGTGTTGAGGTGAGATTGGTGTTGTAGAGCAGAAAATTGTTCTTAATCAAAACTGTCGTTAGGCATTTGTAGATGCTATTCTTACAGTTTATTTCTTCCAGATTGTAGTCTGAATCATATTGTAAGTTAGTGAGACTTCCCTGAGGGTTGTAGCCTTCTGGGAAAATATATTTTGAGCAGTGAGCTCTAGGTAGTTTGCCTGAATGCATGTGCATTCCCCATTGTAATATTTTCACATACTACTATAGAGTATCATCTTACTGTGGGTAGGTTCCCACCGTGGTTTTTCCCTTAACCGGGTTTTCCACGTCAAAATCTTGGTGTTGTGTGTTGTGCTGTTAATTTTCTTATCTCTTTATTACTATAGTTTGTTAGATATGTTGTTGTGCTTAAATTTTTATCTTCCAGTGAAGATTGATTCACCCCCCCTCTCAGTCTTCCTTCTTGGCTGCTGCTAACAATTGGTATTAGAGCTAGATCCTTTGGTAGAAGCTTAATCACTTGAGGAGATTCGGGATGGCTGCTCAAGGTATTCTCTGTAAGAAGGACAATCTAAGGTTTGATGGAAGCAATTATACTATATGGAAGAACTGGATGGAAGTGCACTTGAAATGTCTTGGAGAAGATTATTGGAAGATCATAAAGAATGTCTATGTTGTTCCTTAGAATGGACTATCTACTCCCGATGAGGTTAAGGAAGCAGAATATAACATCCGAGCAAAAAAAGTATTGCTTAGTGCCCTGACTAATTCCAAGATGACAAATGTTATGGGACTTCAGACCACACATGAAATCTGGGAGAAGCTTGAGATCATATGAAGGTGATAAACAAGTGAAAGCTTGAAAGGAAAATATGAGAGATTGAAGATGGGAGATGATGAGAACATACATACATTTATGGCTAAGGTGAACGACCTTGTCCTAGGTATCAGATGTGTTGGTGGAAGCATTGAGGAAGATGAGATTGTTGCTAAGGTGCTAAGATCCTTTCCTCATGCTTATAAACATAAGGTTGCTTCTATTGATGAAATTCAAAGTGTGACTACAATGACAAGAGATGTGCTAGTTAGAAAACTTGCTACATTTGAGCTAAGTGAATTTGGAGAATCTCATGGAAAGTCTGAGACATATTTAAAGCATTTGCATCTGTATCCAATAAGAAGAAGTATGATCCTAATGAGTGTAGAATATCCATATATGAGAGAGAGAAAATAAATTGAAGAAAAAGAAAGAAAGGTTGATGAGATTGAAGCACCAATTGCTTAGAGATTTCCTAAAGGTGCCAGTAAGTATGATGGAAAGTTGCCCTTGAAATGTTTCTCTTGTAATAAGATAGGACATTTTTCTTCTAGATGCCTAGAGAGAATGGATAAGTATGATAAGCATGATAAGTTTGATAAACATAATAGGAATGATAGATATGAGAAGCATGAGAAGTATGATAAGCCTTATAAGTATAACCAGAAGTTTAGGAACCAAAAGAACTATTGTTATATTGTAGATGAAGGTGTTACAAATGATGAATCAGAAGGAGATGAAGTTGTGTTTATTGCCATTAAAAAAGATAGACCTGTACCTATTGATTCCACTAGCTATTATATTGAGGAGAAAGGTTTGGCTGCTAAGGTAGAAGAAAAGAATGAATGGGTGATTGACTTTGGCTATTCACATCATATGACCGGTGATAAAAGAAAATTTGTAAGCATGGAAAGGTATACAATAGAATTGGATTTATAATATCAAAATATCAATGTCTCAAGTGGGACACTGAGTTGTGCTCTCTCAAGAGGCTATTGGTCTCACTGTACCTGTGCTTGCTACGACACCACCCGATAGTACTGTATGTGGATCCTGAACATGAGGATCTCTATGTAGTGGCCCCATCATAGCCCTACTCTCAATCTATGACTAACTCCGTCCTGATCTAGTACTCCAGTGGTCTGCACAAAGCTCGAAGATCTCTACTCTATGGGAACAACAACACAATAGAACTGTTGGCAGTACTTTGTTTCTTGGGCAGAAAGGTGGATGACCCTGATAGTATCGCTTGCACTAGTCCCCTCGACCACTATTTTCACTCTCTCTTCTCTATCAACAACCACATCTTTCTCTACTGTCATAGGGGAAATCTATGCTTGTGCTTGTGTTAATTGACTCTATACCTTCTCTAATTGTCTCTGTAATCCTTGTACCATGGACTGTAACACAACTATTTGTGCATCCTATTGGTGGGAAGGAACTTTGATATGTACCTGCTACGACCCTATCTGTGCCTATGTCGGTGCTTGATTAACCACACCTACTATCCCTATATCTTGTCTTGCAGTTCCTCCAGTATTTGTACCATGTGAGGAAGTCTCCCATATCTCCTCCTCCTAACCACCTAGGTCTCCTAGTCACTGGGTAGTTGTCTCTGCTCTCTCTACTCTCTCTGCTGCCTACAACTACCACCTCTACCCTCACTACCAACTCTATCACCACCACAAAGTCCATCCTCATCTCCATCCCTCCTCATTATAAGTAATCTCTATGGTGGTTGACCCTCATCATCATCAAAATCAGGCGCTAGGTCCTCTAGATAGGATAATCTCAAAAATTGGTGTGCTAAAAGGTACTATGAATACTTTGGAGTAAAATCCCCATCCAAAGTGCCTAACAAGTAATCCCAATCCTGTGCCCCAAGTGACAGGTACTCTATTGTGGCTGAGGACATGCATGCTGCTAAAGGAAAAGATGAGAAATATGATCCATGCAGTGTTGATAACATTTTGAGTTTGCTAAAGGAAGATGTTGGATTGAAAAAGGTTGGTGAATTGTGGCTTGAGCAACCCTCTTATGATCAAAGATCAAATTGAGGAAATTCTAGTTGAATATTTGCTTCGGAACAATATTTCTCTGGACAGTATTGCAGACATCCTACTGGATGTTTTGTGTGAAGTTCTTAACCATCGAATGAAGAAGCCTCTTAAGGCACTTGATGCTGAAGAAGACATTCTGGATGACATGGAAAATAAATGTGTATATGCTTAGAATAGGTTATCTGAAGACATAAGGAGTATGAGATATTGTGTGGCAGAAGCAAGTAAAGTATACAAATACTACCTCTAGTTGCCTACAGCTGTTGAGCAATTTAAAGAAAAAGATGATTCTATTGAATTTGAGTTATGTTCCTTGGGTAAGAAATTTGATATTTTTGGAGATCTTGATGGTACATAGAGAAGAAAGATTAATTACTTGCAAACAAATCTTATATTTTATCAAAGACATAAAGAAGGTGTGGTAAGTGTTTACTTAAAGGTGAGAGAAATTATTGAGGCTCGATTAGAACACCTTTCTAGTATTCTTAGTGAAGCTAAGAAGTGTGAACGAAACATCTCTGTTCTCAGTTTGTTATCAGATGCAATCAATATAATTGTATAGAATGATAGTTTGAGTCCGAGTATCCACTTGGCCATGAGTTCGTGCAAGAATTTCCTTCCTAAGTTGAAGGAAAACTATAAGAGAATATTTTAGAAGTGTAAATGAGGCACTTTTTATAGAACAATTATTTTTTGTCCACCTTTGTCCTTGATGACAAAGGGGAGAATTTTGGAAGTATATACTTTTTATTTCTAAGGGGGAGAAGTATTTGAGAAGTATTTTGAACATGTTGTTGGAGAAATTGTTTGTCGTTGATGAATGTTGCCATCAATGACAAAGGGGAAGATTGTTGGAATTCATTACCTAAGTTGTCATTGATGTCAAATATGGTGTTCTAGATTGCTCTGAAAATGTTGCAAACAATGGAAGATAGGTATGTATATTGTGTTGCAAAATAGTGGAAGATAAGTATGTATGATAGGTATGCATGTTGTAGATGGTAGATTCCTATTGCTATCAATGTTGTTGTTGATGTTGCAGTCTTTTATTGCTCTGAAATTATGTATTGGCAATATGAGAATATGTGTATCTAGATGTGAGAGTTTTGGTGTTGGTTGTGGCGTTTGATTATGTTCTTAGGAACTCATTCTCAATATGTTGTGCTCTAGTTTTATGAATGGGTATGCAGTGATGAGCAGATTCTTATGCTCCAGTTCCCTCTGGTTCTTTTGATTATTGGTGATACTTAGTTGTGGGTTGTTAGTCACGTCTTGAATCTTGCAATGCTGACTTTAATCTTGTTCAATAAGCATTATATCTCTCATTGTGCCAATGATTTTGGTTCTTGGACTAGATCATCAAAATTTCACCCTCACTATTTCTTTGGTTTCTATAGCTAAAGCTCTAAAATAACAATACTCTTCCTCTTTGTCTGTACTCTATCCAAAACAAATTCCTTAGTCAGATTATCTTTAGTCTTCAAGGAAAAATGATACACCTATTCAAAATATTGTAGTATCATCTGGTGTAGTTTTTCTTGAATATATCCTCTCAAAATGTTAATATCTATTTATATCTTGTCTTGATCAAATTCATTGTGATTGTGCCTTATTGTCAACTTATAGAATTATTTGATATAATCTTTTGCATTTATGTTATTTTGTCTTAATTTTTATAAATTCTTCAATAATTTATATTGGTAATCTTAATGAATGATCTTCACTTCCAACTCCGATACAATAATACTAAAACTTTCATTCATCATCATCCCTCTTCTATTTCCTTTTATTTATTTTTCTTCCACCATATTACATTATGATCATTCTTGATTTTACCCTATAAAATTCCACTATTTTAGGTTTTAATATTTTTTCATACTTAAATATTCCTTGATTTTATTCAACTAATCTATCAAACTCTCTTCAAGAATTAAACTACTAGTATAATCAAACATCAATTATAGATATCTTATTGATACTAGAAAGAGCTTTTGATATTCCTACCTATATACATCATACACACACTTCATCTTACAAGGAGAATATATTAAACTCTTCAATAAGATATCTTGACATTAGATCTACTATAAATTATCCTATAATTAATGATATATTCACTACTAGATGAATAGCTCTTAAAAAATTATTCTACCCATCAACTTAGTAAAAACATTATGTGTGCTTCCTTACTTTAAAGAAATAATTCTAATCTTTAATAATGTTTAGTGCAATCATAGTGCATTAAATAAATGAAAACACTCAACACCTTCAAGACATACACCATAAATTCAGATTCCAAAAAATATTACAAAATCTTTAAAAATGATCAATTTATAAAAATCAAATTCAAACTTGATATAAATTATATGCTCTAGTTAAAAATTAGGACTGATTGGAACCTATATAAGCAAGATTATAAGATTAATGCTATGAGATTTCCACAATCCATGATGTATACTTTTGAATTTTTGTGTATTCGATTGTGTGTATTTTTTTATCATCAACATTTCCAATCACACTCCGTGATTCATATCATCAGGATGAAAAATAACATCTCCTTGGAATTATTTTTCATCATCTCCTTGGAATTCTTTTCATCCTGATGATGAAACACGGAGTGTGATTCGAAACGTTGATGACAAAAAAATACACACAATCGAATCCAAAAAAATTCAAAAAAAATTATAAGATTCTATTGTTGTGGACAGAGGTTTCCGAGTAAAGGTGTGGAGCCATGACCCAGTTTAAGCGTTGTCTGATATGCTGTGCTCCGTGTCATAAAATCCACGCTTGAGATAGAGGACGAGAGAGTTCTATCTCATTCTTTTCCTATGATCGGCCCTTTGTTTCTGGTATTAGAAATGTGCACAAGCAGCCCAAGCAACCTGCTATTCCAAGAAGAGTCAGTGCTCTTTCCATGCCAATTCCCTTCGGTTCGGCGGCGTAAACGAAGGCAAACACTCCAATTATGGCGCCTGATTTTCCAGCTGTTACATGCTAGAGTATGCAACCAAGGGTTAGCTGATTAAGTTGAATGTGTTTGTCGATTTTAATATAACAGTCTCGATTCCTTAAAAAAAATACTTAAAGTTAGCTGCAATAATTCATATACATAAGATAAGTAGATTCATCTTAAGCCTAAGGAATATAAATCAGTTCATATCATTTTCTTCAGTTCATATCATTTTCTTCATATGCATCATATGCATCTTTGTGTGTATTTATTGTTAAAGACATTTAATAAGCTTGTTCTTGATTGCCATCGAGGCATCGTATTCAAAGTTTCATCCCTATCTATATATATCTCTTTGCCCATATTGTGTTCAGATCTCAAGGGAATATGCTACGTGGGTCGAATCTCTCGGGGCTCATGTAAGCACACGTTCCCAAATAGGAATTGCAGCAAGGATCTATGGTATGTGATAGAATCCTACTCACCCCGAAGTCTGCAATTTTAATTCACTTGGGACTCTCTCTAATCAAGAGATTGGAGGGCTTAATGTCTCTGTGAACAATCCTCCGCCTGTGAAGGTATTTCAATCCCTCCATCACTTGCCAGGCAACCTTTGCCAGGGAGGACTCATTTAGCTTTCTCTTGTGCTTTAATAAATCGGAAATGGAGCCTCCATCCATATATTATAGAACAAATTTCATGTTATCTCCCTGATGGAGTATACCCTGACATTTGACAACATAGGGACAATTGGTTTTCTTAAGAATGTGCATCTCCCTGTTGATGTGGGAAGTGAGGGAGGAATCATGGTCCATGCGGATAGCTTTTAAGGCATGGTGGAGGATTTAGGGTGGAGGACCTTGTACACTATGCCTTCGTTACCATGTCCGAGTATCCCAACTCTTTTCAAATCAGAGAGCTGTACGCTCTGTATGAGAGGAAGGGGCAGTGTAAGAGGCTTTGGCAGGGGTAACCTCTGGTTTTGCAAAGGGATCAGAAGCTTTAATCTCAACCGCTTCTTGGATCCCATCAGCTATCACTTTGCTGTTAGAGAAGTCTTAGCTATCACTGCTTGGGTGAAAGAATTTGGTCTGTAAAGAGGCGTCAATCCCGATCCCCAGAAAGGAAAATAATGCTATCCCTACCTCTATATTTCTATTTGCCCATATTGTGTTCAGATCTCAAGGGAATATGCCCCTAGGTTCCACAGAGATTGAAGAAGTGTAAAAAAATTCATAATCTTACACATTGGCTGAAAGTTGTCCTCTTCATCTAAGATACCTTGCCTGCCTTTCTCTCGTCTTGAGTGATGATGCTAGAGGAGAGGGCTGCGATAATTAGGTAGTAATTACATATTACTAGCTTGTAATCGCTTTGGCTTAAGAAACAACTCTTTAGTAATTTATTCTATTATTTTACTTTGTAGAATGCAAGCAATGGATTATTTTACTTCCAACAATGGCGTCTTTTGGTTTTATCTCAATATGTAGGCCAATCATGTTAATCAATTGCCATGAAGAACTCAATTCAAAGATTATGGAACTACCAATATGAATTTATTTTTTCCCATCTTTCACTAACCTATGCTTATCATGGTTTTTCCCATATTTGACTAACCTATGCTTATCATGGGTGGAGAAAAGCTAGATCAGAAAAAAAGGACAAGGTGAAAGGCTAGTGGAAAGCAAGAAGACCATCAATACCAATGTGAAGGATAGGGGTAAAGAAAATTAGTGTTATAACTAGTATGATAAAGAATAACATGCAAAGAGACTTATTGCAAGATACATTTGGGACTAGATCCTATAATAATAAACTACTAATAAAATAATGTATTTAATATAAAAGACTTATTAGAACCTTTCAATTGAATTTTAGCATAGCTTGCTCAATTCATTCTAGATCATCATTACTTCCTTTTATCCCAGTCTATCTTGGGTAAAGGATTAGAAATAATGTACTATTTTTGTAAAGAGGATCAACAATATTTCCATCATCATTCATAACATGTGGCAAGCAATTGAATATGCTTTTAATTGTAGAGAGATCATCTTGGAACGGTCCCTCTTTCAAACTTCATGGTCATTTGAACAATTATCCCCAAAATATTTTATTCTTTCTTAATTTTTGCAAATATTTCTCAAACATTCAGTTGTTGACTAAATGTTTAATGAAGACTTGGATTTATACAAGTTTAAGTTTATCTATTCCAATTCAACCTCTATACTTTTGGCTGCTTGTTTGTTTTAACATGATTCTTTATCATTTATATTAAGAATCCCACTCCTTCACTTTTTTTGAAAACATATCTTATGGACTTCTATTAACTACCTAGCTACAAAGTTCTAAAAAGGCTAATTAGTATCATGCATGTCATGGAAACATGCAATGTGCATTATTAGAGCTCCCTCCACCTTTCTCATTATTTTTAGTTTGTTTAGGTCTAGGAGTAATCCATTTTTAGACATCTTGATGATGCATCCCAAAGTACAATTCAAAATATTGATGCAAAAAACTCATCCACTCAAATCCAAAAGTAATAATTTAATAAATGTCACATTATGGAAATCTATTAATATTAAGTCATATTTCATCTTATAATAATATAATTAATATAAAAATATCAAACTTGTTAAATTCAATTTTTAATTAAATGATATTCAACTATATTAATATGATATTAGATTCTATGTTGAAAAAAGTCAAAATTAATCCCTAGGAATTGAAACATTCAATTTTTAAGCATTTTGTCAATTTATTTCAAACTGAACTTGATCATTGATTTGCACTTCTAGATCTCACAAACACAGACCTATACTTATCCACTTGACACAAGCTCACTAATGTAAATTTTTGAAGCACTAGAACATGTGGTAAGCAATACTTTTGCATGCATAAACCTTTGAACATTTCTATCAAGGGTGGTTCCATTAAAATATAACCAAATTTATAAAACTACTTAGTGCATTCATTCATATTAGAAAACTGAATTATCATAAAAATAATCATGCTTTGTGAATGAGAATGATTGAATAGAAACTCAATTCACTTGTGTCAAATCTATTAGGCAATATAATCACATGCTTATAAGAAAGAAATATAGTTCTATTTGAACTGTATTGGAACCATAAAAATAGGGAGCCAAATTATGAATTACACATACCTAGTAATCCATCATGCTTAAAAACCTTTGAACATTTTAATCAAATGTGGCTCCTTTAAGATATGACCAAAATTGTAAAAACTAATTAATTAGTGCATTTCGACAGAGTAGTAAAGTAGATTAGAATAGAAATAAAGGTGTTTTATGAATAGGATTGATGGTATCCTAAACTAATTGACTTGTGCCAAATCTACGAGGAAATAAAGTTACAACATGTGAGAAATAAATATAGCCATATTGATTTTGCACTAGAATCTTTTAAAATTAGAAAAATATTGCATACCACTTATGCTTAGTAATCCTTTTTAAGTGAGAAATATCCCACAAGCAATCACGAAAGAACATTATAAAGAGGTTGTTAATGAATTATAAGTGTGGGATATTAATCAACTTGTCATTACCCCAAGCTAGGAAATGTGGCAAGAGAGGATCCACAAATAGGTTCAATCACTCCCTTGAAATATCATAGCCTATCATGAAAAAAATATGACCATGCAACTACCTAATCCAACTATACTTTCTTATAGCCTGTACGAATAATATCGATCACTTACAATTATGTGCATGCAACAATCCATCTCCTAAAATATATTCTCAATGACTAGGTCATAGATAATTAACTTAGCGACTATCTCCTAAAACATCATACAAGCATGAATATATAGCCTTCTACATCACTCAAATGACCATGACGATACAAAGAGACAAATTAAAATGCATATACAGTCACCGTTAAGTTACCCCCAAGATCCATATGAGGGAGGACCCATGCCTTAAGAAAGTGGATCTCATTAGGATCACACGGAATTTGGGCTTTCTAGGTAAAGATAAAAAATCTTCATTGAGCTAAAGGACCAATTGCAATTGCTTCCTCTTCAATCAAATCTTTGACTTGCAATAACCATAGGAACGTTTCACCCAACACAAAGACATGACGACATACAAACCAACCAATCTACATGCAAGAAAAGAAGACCTCCTTATGCCTCGCCACCACCAAATGGAAATAAAAAAGAATGTCATAAAGACAAAAACATTTGCAAGCCATTTAGGGGAGAAGACCCAGTAGTTTAAAACCCTAACTTTGCGCTTCTCAAAATCCTACTTGGAAATTTCAATCACTCCCAATTTTTTACAGCGACATACTTGGTACATCCCTTGCTTATAACTAAGGTTTCATAGCCACATCATCATGTTTTTTGTCAAGGCGTCCAAAATAGTCCATAAAAAAGGTGAGACCAATAGTCATGCATAAGGGGGCCTCATACTTGTGCAACTGATGTGACATCACATGATTGATTGCTTTTTACAATCAAGGATACATTTCATTCAATTCTAGGTATTAAAGTTAAACAACTATTGGTACAATGTTGTCAATAAAATTGAACAATAAATCAACAAATATAAGTATTAAATTAACAAGTACTATCACAACAATTGAAATACGCTTTGCTACTCGGTCCTCTCCAAGACACACGTCTTTATATTTGAAACCATGAGGGCTTTTAATCCTGTACATGCATAATTTTATTTTTTTAAGAAGTCATGAGAATCTTATAAGATGAGGCATGGAGGAGTTGGCCTCTACATTTGACATGAAATGTATCAACCTTGTGCAGTTGAACAAATCTTCAAATATGCTGAACACCATGTATGCAAAGTGCAGGAATTTTGTAGATTGTCTGAAAGTTGTTGCATCTCCTAGAACGTAATCGTTGTAGCTGACCCGAGACATGAGTATTTTAATGAAGAATCGATACTATTATATCAAAATCAACAAACACTTGTCCAACTTGATCAGCTAAACATACTCCCGGCATGTAATAAAGCAAGAACTTTATAACAGAGTATGTAAATGCATGAAAGGATAATAGGGGATTTTCACAATGTTTCTAGGATGAGGAACGGGATAGTTTCAGGATGGCAATTATTCTCATATATTAGGGATAGCTATTAAAAAAGTTACATAAAAAATAATATTTGAGCTAAAAGAAGCTGAGATTTTTAAAAAACTATTTTCCGACTGTATGTAAGCAGCGAACAAGGGCACAACTGAGGATATTTTACATAGGTTGAAGCGTCGGGACACCTCGCTATCACCGGAAAGACCGAAAAGATACAATAAGAATAAAACTTTGTTCGCTAAAACATGGCAGAATTACATAATCAACGAGAAAGGAAAATAAATTTGTGTTGCAGCAGCTGGATGCGGTGAAAAGAGCTACTGTATCAGACAATCAAGGAGATTCAGCAGATGACGGTTGTTATGAATGCCTTCGTCGCTGTCAACAAGAGAGTACGCAACCTAATACATTGGTTCTTATCGTGCAGGTCAGTTTCGTTGAATACCAAAACTTGTTTAAAAAATTAGGTGGGATTTCGAGGCGAGAAACAGAGTAGTTAAATTACAGTGGAAACGGTAAATGGTAATGGCTACACGAACGGGAGCGGCAATGGCAACGACAAGTATGAAAACGGAAAGCTGAAATGCTACGGTAACGGGAAATATCTGAGCTGCTGAAGCTGTGGGCCCGATCACCTAAGTCAAAGCTTCGAGTGTGCCGGTTAAGCCGGGCCCCAGAAATACATATCGATGTTTTGTGTCACGCCAATATTTGTCATAATACGCCGATAAGATCGAACTTCCCACCATCAAGGTGAGAGTTATTCCTTACAAGATAGTTGTTGGAAGGACCCGCTAGTCCTAACCCTAACATAACTTTTTAAATCTATTCATAATTAATTCTAATTAAATTTCATTTATGCAAATGCAAAAAAATTAGGTTAACTAACATGTATTTTAAACAAATAAAGCGATACATAATGTTCATGCAATGAAATTATAACATGCAACGCTTATCATGTAACATAGTAAAGTGAAATGGAAGTAAGATACTCATGAAAGGAGATCAACATGAAAAATATCTATAACTAATGCACCATAATCAAATTAACTAATTAAATACCTTCATGCATGTAGTTCATGAAAATAAAAAGTAACGGTAAGTAAATCATTGATCAGAAGAAAATTTAAAAATATTATTATATATTTTCTTAGTTTTTCTATATGTTAGTAAATGACATTTTTGAAGGCCTTCAGGGCATTTTTAGCCCTTGAAAGTGGCAAAAGAAGGTATGTTCTTTCACGATTTCGCCTACAACTCTTGGAGACCTTTCCAACGAGTTAAACAACTCCTAATTTCGAGTCCTGTGCAGAAAGTTATGCCTAGTTAAAGTTAGGACAAATTTTATACAGTTTTTTTTGAAAAAATTACATAGTTTTAGATTTTATTATGTAAATAAACTTGATATGACTATTGGTTTTTTGATTGTCAAGGAGTTGTTGGTGACCTTTGGAATCCCTTGGACTACTATATGTTGGATTTTCGAATTGAATAGAATACTTTTTGGCTTGCTTCAATTTTGTATTATCTTGTCCATCCACACCACCGTAGGTTCTCACTTAGATGTTGTCGTCCGAATCCACAATTTGGATAAGTGATATCAGAGAAAGTTTGCTCCTGTATGTCATATCACACGCGATCAACATATCAAAGATTGAGGTTGGAAACAAGGAATCCTTCAGACTACCTTCCTTTGAGACGCACACGATCGCAGATGGCTAAGTTGCACACCGATGAAGACATTAAAGCATTGATCGCAGATGCATTGACAAAACAATGAGAAGAAATGATGGAGCAGTTCAAGCAGATGTTGGAAAGTCGTGGGTCACCTGCAAACCCACCATTCACAGGGTATACACCATTCAAGGTGCAAGTGAATTTCGATATACCCACCTTTCAAGGAATGATTGATGCAGATGTCGTTGATGACTGGGTTTCAAAACTGGAAAGATATTTCTCTGTCAACCAATTCTCAGATATATCCTATAATCCGTAATAACTATGCAGTCATAAGTCACATAGTAATATAAAACAAATCAATCTATACAAAGAAAACATGTAGGGATAGAGGAAGTATAGGGCAAATAACAGCAAGCCAAGGAAAATTACCCTGCAAGGACGTAGAAGGAGAGATTGGAGACGTGATTCCACCACAAACAGATCGATCTTCCCAAGTCGCTTACAAGGGTCGATGGAATTGCAGACCGAAACAATCACCGAAAAAATGAAAGCAAGAAAAGAAAAGAAAAGATTTGGAAACCCCCAAAATTGATTAGTCGACCTCTATTTATAATTGGTGTGGCTAAAATTCCATCAAAATGCATGAATTTAATTTAGATAATTACTGATTTTAACTGATTTTAGAAGTTCAGTTTGAAAGGAAACTTAACTGCATTCCGAGCTAATTTCCAAAATTCACTTTGGTTTTTCTTATTTTATTAAATTTTTAATTTTTTATTTTTTATTTAAAAGAATATATATTATATATTCGCATGGCAAATACTAACTTTATATATTTTTATTTATCAACTTTTAATTGATTTAAAATCTTAATAATTTATCTTTTTGAAAATTATTATTATATTTTATTTATTAATTAAAACCTCTAAATCATGAATTTTTGTTTATTTAGTTTAAATATTTAAATCATTTTATTTATTTTGGTCTTTTAAATTTATTGAATTATTATTAACTTTATGTTTGCACATGATTCCATTCCGTGGGTTGATGCCAGTGTGCTAGAAGACCCCTCCTTGGCCATATGTTCACCTTCGATAGTTACCCTGCACCCACCTTGCACTCGACAAAATCGTCAGATAACGATTAAAAAAAATTCATTATAATCATCATCATAACATTAAATAATGAAATATCATTAATAACATTAAATATCATCACATAATACCATCATTAATGTCATCACATAATATAATGTTGTTATACACTAATAGTATCAAATGTCTATAATTGTCACTGTCTAACATTTGATTAAAAGTAACCTAAAACCTATGTATCTAAAACGGGTCATGGCAATAGTCCTCAAAGCTAACTAACAAATTCTTACAAAGTGGGTATGAACTACAAGTCTAACCATGTAAGTTCTTGGAAAAACACAATGTTTAAGGGTAGGTCCCCATGTGGCTTCTTAGCTTATTTTGGCTAGCAGTTGCAGCTTAATTTTTTTAGCATTAATTTGTGGAGCTGGTGGCCCCATGAATGTAAAATTTTGATGCTTATAAAATAAGCAATCATCTTAAATTGCATTATTAAAAGAACTACTTAATTCTAATTGGTCACATAAATTGTGGAGAAAAAATTGGAAACAAATAAAAAGAGGGAAATTGTTTTGGAGAGCCACATGTCAATCTTCTCAATAAGCAGTTGCTGCTTATTTCCAACCCCACCTTTTTTCAAAGCTTATTTTAAAGTTTAAGCAGTTGCTGCTCCACTTAAATAGGAAAAGATTCCAGTTTATCTTTTCCTCTTAATTAAAAATTTGCATGGGAAAACTCTAGCTGCTTAATTTTAAGTAGAAATTGCACTTAAGAAGCCGCATGGGGACATGGCATAAGAAAAAAGAGAGTAAACATACACAACTTGGCTTAAAAAGATATTAAGTACCAAAAGTATTCTTAATTATTCATAAGTTCCTATCACATTAGTGCAACCCATGCCTTTACATGACACACTCTTAGGTGATGAAACTAAGCACAAATATTAAGATTGGCATTGTAAGGACCCAAGAAAGGACCTCGACAATGGAAAAACCATTAATTGAGCAAAACCAAGAGAAATCAACCAATCAAGAAGGCTTAGGTCCCCTCAACAAGTACAAGATGAATATAAAATATAAGAATTATAGTAGACTTGTCAACATGATCACAACTTAAACTTGACCAATATATTCAAATTTGGTCATATTTATAAAATGGTCATGGAAAGGGGTTTAAAAGTCATAGTGGTTTAATTAATTCCTTTTTAATGTGCGCTAAATATTAATCTTGTAACCTTGGATCTTAGTAAATAATAACCACAAAATAGAAATTTAAAGAAAAATGTTTCTAGACCTTTAAGACAGAATCTTGTGAAGTTGAGCGAAAAATTTAAATAGGCCAATGGTGAGGGGTCAAAATTTGGGATGGAAAATTGAATATGTTAGCATAAAGCACTATGCTTAGAATTGATAGAATATTATCTAATTCTTGTGACACAAAAAATATTTTTTTAAAGGATTGTTTTAAAATGTCTTTCACTTGAAAGATAAAGCCAACAATATGCTCTTTTTGTAGAGAGTATTCTCTACACAATTAAAAATGTTGTCTTTCTAATAAATGGGATGGATTTTCATAGAATCATATGTATAGATTTTGTATTAAAAAATTATGAGCTAAAAAAATTTAGAGCTTTTTGGTCTCTAAAGTATGAAGTGTTATATATATTAAAATTGACCTTTCAGATATTTTGAGCACATTAGAAAAGTACTTTTGTCTCTAGATTACACCATATGAAATTTGATAGTCCCCTTGCTTAAAAATTTTGCTTCCGGATTCAAAAGTTTGATACCATGTTTGAGCAACAAATTATGAAAGTATAATGATGCCCTGATATATGTAGGACAAGGAGGAAGTAGGAAGGCAAAACTAAAATTTGACTTATATGATTCATGTAAGACACTCGAGACAAGTGTTAGAGCATGTGTCTTGTGGGTATGAGTTGAAACAACTAAGCTCTTAAGTGAGATTAAGTTAGTGTAAATAGGTCTATAAGGTCTTAGAGCTAGATAAATGGAAACTAGATGTATAAAAGCTCTTTTCTTACAAACAATAGTTACCATAATTTAAATATTATTTGAAAAACCATATTCAATGAATAAATATAAGAATCTACTCATAGAATGAAGCTAAACTAAATAGTTTAATAAGGGTGATATCGCAAGATGTGTCCCACTTGTGCAATGGGGCCATAAAATTGAGCGGAAAATGATAAAATAAAATGCTTTTAAATGAAGAATATTCACTACAAGGTGATGTCCCCATAGCCTTTAGATGAAGCGTTTGTCAAATTTAAAATATTTCATATTCAAAAAGCTTAGTTTTTTCTTTACAACTATTTTAGACTTAGATGTATAGTTTAAAATTGAATATTTTAATACTGTCTTTTAAATATTAGATTTGTTTTAGATTCCTATTTTTTAATTATTACTCTCAATTATTTTAAACATAAATTAATTTTAAAAAAATATAGTTAATGAAAAACCTATATCTCTTTCTTCTCTTACATTTTAAATCTAAACATTACATTTAATCTAATGATTTTCTTTAACTTTAATTAAAAAAATAAATGTACAACTAATCCATACTTTTATTATCTTTTATAAAAAATAACAACAGTAGAATATATTGCATACATAGACTATTATGTTTTTACACACATGTAATTTACTTACGTAGATTAATTTGTTTTATCTTTCTAATTCCAATACAAGGCTCTTCATTTTCCTTTGAGTTTAATGCTTAAAAATTGTCTTAAAAAAAAGTATGATCTTTTATAAAAAATAACAACAGTAGAATATATTGCATACACAGACTATTATGTTTTTACACACATGTAATGTACTTACGTAGATTAATTTGTTTCATCTTTCTAATTCCAATACAAGGCTCTTCATTTTCCTTTGAGTTTAATGCTTAAAAATTGTCTTAAAAAACATTTTTTATTATCTTATCAATAGGCCAAAAAATTCTCTTTAACTTTGAGCTGACTGAATGTCGAATTAAATAGATGTGTTCCCTACTTAGTGGATCATTGACACGTAAGATGATCAAATTGGTAGTTTGTAGCAATATTGTAATCACATGAAGTTTCCTTTTTTCTAACAAATATTTGTATTAGCATAGCATGTAAGAGGTACTCATTGCAATTGGAGTTATAGAGCAGAGAAGGCTGAAAATTTGAAAATGAGAAGAAAGGAGAATCTAATGTGTATAAACTATTTACAGGTATTAATATCTTGTACAGCTTAAGTCTTTTGAAATAGATATTTCGTTTAAGTGCTAGTTGTAGATATTTAAGGGCTATTTATATATATTTTTTTAACTTAAAATCTTTTGTGATAATCTTTCTTAGAGTACGCATTAAGGAAGGAAGGTTTGGAGGACAAGACGAAGGAAGGACGATGGGGGTTTGAGTGGGTGCTAGGTAAGGGGCACTAGGTAAGGGGCACCTCATCTCATTTCTTCCGATCCCATCGAGTGCTTTGGCGTTGGTTCCGATGATCTATACGTAACATGCCGTAAGAAGGAAGCTCTGGCTATGGTTGTCTATAGGAAGTAGTGTGTTGGCTAGCGCTTGGGAGTGCTAGGTTTAAACCGGCAGATGCCGGTAGTAAAGAAAATAGAATGGCTGGTGGGAAGCGTCGGGATCTCCGTGTCATAATCAAAACCTCACTCACCCGATGTCATGATCGCAGGAAGACAGCGTAAAGATCCTAATAGAAGTAAGTAACCTTTCTCGGGTCGATCACCAGGGCTCTGCTCCTTGGTCCCTATGAAAAGCACTTCAGTGTCGGTCGATGACGAAAGCTTTGTTGGCTCAGTTTCGGTTTCCATTTATTTTAAGTTTAATAAGTTTAATTATTCAATTTTTAAGTTTTTTTTTTAATGGCATTTTGTTGAACTTTACCTGTTTTGAGTTGCATAGCCAGTCAGGTTATTTCTGAGTGAGGACCTTTCCAAAATCAATCTGCCAGGTTACTTCTGAGTGAGGAGCTGTCCAAAATGACATGTTAACTGCATGTTAAAATGTTAAAATTTATGTTATTGCGGAAGTCACAGTTAATTCTGTTGATCATGATTGATCTATAATTTTCATAGAAAACAATAACACAAAAATTATTGATCCGTACTGTACTGGTTTGAAACCAATTTAAGCGCAGGTGAAGACCCTATAGTTTTCATTTGGGATGCATGTGAAGAGTGGGTCTACACGCTCCACCAAATGCAATGATTGTGAACTTTTCGTAGCCCTATACTATAGATCCATCTTCACCATATGGTTGTAATTAAAAAGCTCGGAGGCGAAATCCACAATGACCTTCACAAAATGGGTTCTGCTTATTATGGTCTGTGCAGCGGTTGCAGCTCAAGCCAGGGCATGCAGGGCCAGATGTGAAAATCATCATTACAGCTGCTCTAAACGCGGATCGTTTCCGTGTCCTTCTCGCTGTCCGCGGATTTGCTACGTCAACTGCAAGCGCTGCAAGGTCAAATGCCCCGTGGAGAGCACCCGTAAGCCACAGAAATTACTAATTCTCATGTTTACAACAAAATAAGAGCTATTGTTTTCTGGAAAATCATTGTATCTATCTAAGATGTACTACTTTGTGTGCAGGACGTCTGTCTGAAGCATCTTTGTCTGCGGCCTGTGACAAGCCGGGTGCGGTGTGCCACGACCCGCGGTTCATAGGCGGGGATAGCAGTATGTTCTATTTCCACGGCAAAAAGGGCAAAGACTTCTGCCTTGTCTCCGACAAAGATCTGCACATCAACGCGCACTTCATGGGCAAGAGCGCAACGCAGGAGCAAGAGCTGAAGCACGACTTGACGTGGGTGAAGTCTATCGGCGTGCGCTTCCGTTCCCATCAAATCTACCTTGGAGCCAACAAAGTTGCCCGCTGGGAAAGCGCCCTGGATCAGCTCACGCTCCTTGTCGATGGGCAAAGCGTTCTTCTCCCGCCCCGTAGAGGCGCCCAGTGGGAGGACCGGTTGAGCCCGTTGAAGATCACACGTGTACTGAATGTTAATGCTGTAATACTGCAAGTGCCACACAAATTCAGTCTAACGGCCTGGGTGGTTCCCGTTACGGCCGAGGAGTCTAGGGTTCATGGCTACGGGATGACTGAAGATGACTGCCTTGCGCACCTGCAGCTGAATTTTAAGTTCTATGAGCTCAGCCCTAATGTGAACGGCGTTTTGGGGCAGACGTACTCTTCTGGGTTTAAGAGCCACTTGAAGGTGGGCGGTGTTATGGAAGGGGAGGATAAATTTGCAGTGTCGCATCTCTTTGCTACGGACTGTAAGGTTGCCAGGTTTGTCGAAGGAATGGAATCGCGGCTCGGGTTCTTTAGGTTGTCCCCCACGGTTTAATGCGACTGGCCGGGGTATTGTGTGCCGCTGTTAGAAAGTGAAGGGTACTTAAGCCTTCTAAATAAACGTATTATTATTATTATATGTGAGGCTGTTAGAACCATGTCGTGTGGGCAATACAGCCAGGGAATTGAGCAGGTGAGATTATATTTAAAGCTGCTCTGTTCAGTGACGCTGAACGCGTTGAGGTTGGCCGTTTAAGATCAATGTATGGTTTATCACTGTACTACTGTCATCATTATAATATGTGGGGCTGTTGATTATTATGTTGAAATTGTGTTGTTTAGATTAGATTTAATGAAGTCCTGGTAAGGTTACACGCAAAATTTTCTTGGAAGTTTGAAATCAACGTATGATTTATTAGTGGACCATGTCGATTCAGATATAAGTTTACTCATGTTTATAGATTTATTACCAGTTTTTTATTAAGTTCTCTTTATATATATATATATATATATTTAATTTTGAGTTGTTTTTAATTTTTAAATCTTAATATAAATTCATTACTTTTAAATATTTGTATTTGTATATTTTAAGATAGGAATTTATTGCATTCATTCTATTCTATCTTTTAATTAGCTGAGCCAATCATTGTTGACTCCCTGTCTTATAGATAGTAGGGGAGTAGTAGAGTGCAGATGATAGTTGTTGGTCAGTACTCTACCTGGAGTATTAGTGAAGACAATTAAAAAATTTGGAAAAAAATCGTAAAATATGTTGAACTCAATATTAGTGTGGTTAGAAGGGTGGATATTAGGAGTTCTAGATTACCATTAAAAAATTACTTTTTATAATTATGGTTAGGTTATTACATTAGGTTAATGAATAGTTAAGTATAAATTATAGTTATTGTTTAAAATGTTGATGTGAAGATTTATATAAAATTATCTGTTTGAAATTACCAAATGAAGGTTTATAAAAAAGTCTTTAATGTTTCCATTTTTGCGTAATCTATTTATTTATGCTTTGTTTAGCAAACTAGCTCATGGGGTCATCCTAAGATGGTTCCTCTAGTTCAAAGAAAAGAAGAGAAGATTATACAATATCAATCTTGATGCCTTCTTGTTAATCCTAATTATGTGTGCAAACCTTACATTATGATGGGATTCTAATTTACTTTAGCGACAACTGTTTTGTCAACATTTTGAATAGACAAAAGACACTATTATATTTTGTAATTTATATTATGATCAACATAAGGATTTGATTATCAGTGGAGATCTGTGCAAAATTTTACCAATTTTAATTTGGAATGTTTTATCATGGCCTATTATTGGATCAATTGGTTATTTGACTAGATCTATTGATTGTTCTACTAATGGTTATGCTAGCTAAATTGGTATTGGACCACCTTGAATTGCTCATGCTTATCACTTGATTAGTTGGTTGATGTGGTGAATCATCAGAACAAGCTCATAAAAGTTAGTTGAAGGAAAGGTCAAAACATTTAACCCCTTAAATAAATTTGTCTAGAATAAACTTGTCATCCAGTGATTAATACTTTTAGTTAACCCAAAATATTCAACTCGATTATTATAGAGGATGCTAATCAATTCTTATAGTACTGGAGACCTTCCTTTAAGACATTAGAAGAGGAAGAAAAAATAATTCAAGTAGACTAAATTCATGCTCAAGTTTCGTATTGATTACAAACATTTGCCTCCCTACACATCACCAAACAAAAACAAGACTGAAATTTGTAGATAAAGTCATTTACTATATCATTAACATTAATTAGTAATAAACCATGTGACAAATATAGAGCATCACAAAGAGCAATAAATTACATGACTAACAATGTATATAGATACTCCACATTTTCACTAATCTAACTACAATCATCAAGTACTTAGCAATAGCAGGGGAAGGGTTTCAGTAGTGGACATAGTTTCAATAGTGGACAACTTTTTTGTCAACCCAACCCCCTGTTATTAGATTGTAAAGGAGCCCAAAAAATTGATAACGAAAAGTTCATTAGTGAATATCACATGTACCAATAGTGGATAATTTTGCACAAATGTCCTAGTAGTGGTGCACAAATTGGCCAGTATTGGTACACAAATGGGCTAATTATAGTAAAAAAAGGTGATCTACTACTGGGGCATTTGTCCACTACTACTGCAAATTTTGAGTTATCTACTATTGGTGCAAAGGTTTTTATGTATGAAACAACACTTTTAAATGACCACTTTTTGACCTTTTCGCATATAACGGTTTCCACAACGTGCATCATTACTATGTAGAAGCCAGATCCTTAGTTATAAACAGTTAAGTGGTATACGGAGACACCCAAAAAAAACTGAAATCTGATGTACAGATTGAAAATTCTAGATACGTGAAGTAAGATATGTCCACTACTGATATGCTTCCCCTAATATATATTTTTCTTCTCTAATATTAAATAAAGTTTAATAGATAATATTCATAAATTAACTTTTTCCCCGATTTGATGTCAATTGGGTTGCATAACCCATCAGGTTACTTCCGAGTGGAGTGGTAGGTCTACCCGCTCTGGACAATAGCGTGTGTGTTGGCCTTTCGTTGCCCTTTACTCTTGTATGTATAAATCGATCTGCAGCGTAGCGTAGTAATGAGAAAGCTCAGAGGCAAAATCCACAATTGCATGTACAAAATGGGTTCCGTTTATTATGGTCTTTGCAGCGATTGCAGCTCAAACTAGGGCACAGAGGGCCAGATGTGAAAATCGTCGTTCCAATCGCTACGCAAAATCAATCGCCTGTCCTTCACGCTGTCTCGAGGTTTACTACGTTATTTACAAGCACTGCAAGCCCAAATGTTACAAGGACAACATCTGTAAGTCACAGAAATTAATAATGCTAATGTGTACAACAAAATTAGAGCTATTGTTTTCTGGGAAACCATTGTATCTATCTACTAGCAATTGCATTTTGGTGTGCAATGAGTACATCAAAGGGGCATGGAAGTTTGGTATATTTTTTGCATATATTTTTGTAGTACATAAGGTCAAATGGTAAAAGTGATATCTTCAAATCAACTACACTTATAAGGATCTAAAAATTGTTGAAACAAAACCTTTGATTAGGGAGAGAAAGGGATAGAAAAGGGAATAAATAGGAGGAGAGTGAGAGGGGAAAGGAGATAGAGATGGAAATGTAGATGTAAGAGAGGGATATGGAGAGGAGAGGGAGAGATAAAGAGAGAGGAGAGAGGGAGAGATAGAGATGAAAGAGATATATATAGAGAGAGGGAGAGATAGAGAGAGATAGAAAGAAATAGATAGAGATAGGAAGTGACATATATAGAGGTAGAGATAGGGAGAATATAAAATTGGAGAGATATGAAGAGATAATATGATGTAGAGGAGGGCTTATAATCTTCTTTCTCACATGAGCCAACAATCAAAATTGATCTTGAGCATAAATCAATGTTAGTTTCTTCATAATTAGGCTTCTTTCCTAGTAGCCCTCCAAATAGGGTTTTCCCACCATAACTCCTAGTGTAGGCATGATATGAAAAAATGTAAAATCAGTTTCAGATACCCATTTGACTCTTACAAAATGCACTTCAAAATCAAGTAGGATTTCTTTGTACGAAAAGAGTCAAAATTTGATTGTCCCCTCTTCTATTAAGCCTAAAAATGACATAAAATCAACCTTTTTTTTTTGGCCATAACTTTTGTTGTAGACTTTACCTAGAAGATATAAGAGAATTTTTGATACCCATTTGGACCTTATAAAACATATCTCAGAACCAAGGTAGATTACTTTGTATGGAAACCTTCAAAAATCGATTTGCTTGTTCACTATTACCCTAACTAGGGTTTGAGGCGGCCTATCAAGAAAATGCAATAACTTTTGATCTATTTAATGAAAGAAGATGAACCCAACTTTGTCAGAAGCTAGATTCATTCCTCTTCAATCTCGAATTATTTTTAAGTAGGTATATACCCGTACAATTTTGTACAAAACAAAAAAATAGAGAAAAATGTGTTCAGATTTGTAGAATTATTGATGTTCTTTTATTACAGCCACTCCTCCAAATAAACAACCAACCTCTCTCACATTGGGATTCATATTTAAAACATGTATTTATACTATTACAATCACTTTTCAACTTACCAAACTTTCAACCTCCCACTTTATGCAACATTGATGCCTCATATTCCACATTGTGCAGTTTGACAACATTTGCAACATTGACATTTTTTGCAAAATTAGTAAATTATGCAATTTGACACTCCAATCCCTCTAGTGACCTAATATGGACTCAAACCAATATGAAATGGTCTTAAATGATCTTATTACATAAGCAGCATGAAAAAAACCAAAATGCTAATTTTGAACCTACTATAAACCTAGGGTGCTCCTGCACCATCCTCCCCAAGCAAAATTGACTCAAGTCCCCTTGAGGATAGTTCTATAATAATGGATTAAATTTAAATCATGCCATTCGATAACCTCCAAGTGATATCTTCATTAGGCAACCCCTTTTGATGAACTAAATACTAGAAATGCACATTATTCTTTGTGTTCTTAAACTCTTTGTCACCTAAGATATGCTCCAACTGTAGAAGGTTACATGATGGATGATTCTTGGCTTGTTCTTCATTTGAAAATTTTGTTGAATCTATCTCTTTACCTGTTACCAAACCTCCTCCATCCTTGAAATGAAACCCCTTGTTCTCGACATTTGGTGTATGATTAAAATTTCTCTTTTTCCCTTGTAATTTATCCTTGACCTCTTCACGTTTGATGCTCACATATTTCATCTATTGTTGTGTCCTTGTATTTTCTTCTTGATTAGTCATACTAACCTATATTATAGATGAAATAGAATGGCCCATATCCCCTTTTGAAAGTAATAAATTGAACACTCCTTCAACCATCATATCAACATACTCCTTAAACTAGCCTTGGGTCTCCAAAATCAATTCATCCTTGACCTTCAATGAAGCAAATTTTAACACCAAATCAATACCATTTCCCTCCAAAATCAAATCATTCTACAAGTCTACTGTCATAGTGTCTCCATGTTTAGTAGTGGTTGCAATGTCCATGTTTTCCTCTTCATCTACCTTTATAAACTCTTTCCTAGCTACCATTATCATATTATCTTTCTTGGTTTGTCTTTTATCCTCTTCTTTCAATGGTGTCAAGGTATAAGATATCCCATCCTTTTCTTTCTCATAGGTATTCATTGTCCCGTCATACATAGCATGCCTATCAAATTGCCAAGGCCTTCCTAGAAGCAAATGATATACATCCATGGGTAATACATCACATAAAATTTTGTCCTTATACCCTCCTATGTTGAACTCCACCCAACTTTGTTCATTGACCAAAATATATTGACCCTCATTCAACCAAGAGACTTTATAAAAAGTAGCATGTGGTATCCTAGGCAACTTAATTTTTTCAACCATCTCAACTAAAACCATATTATCTATACTTCCTGAATCAATTACCACCTTACATACCTTACCCATGAACTTACAAGTTGTTTTGAATAGAGTATTCCTTTGTGGTGGCTCCTTGTCTACTGATGCTTTGATGAGAGTTATTCTTACCATTAGTGATTTTCCAACTTCTGGATTAGCATGTTGAGATGGGGAGTTAACACTCTCATTATCTTCTTCCTGCACCAATTGAATTCTACTTTCTCCTCCATGTGAAGTAGAAGCCTGAACTTCATTGCATTTCCATTCTTGGTGTCCAAACTTGTTGCATTGATAGTACCTTCCTATGAATACATTAGAACCTCTTCCTTGACCTCCAAATATGCCTCTAAAGCTTGATCTACCTCCTCTAAACCCACCTCTTTGATCAACAACTTGGTCTTGGAGTTTTCTTGCATCTTCTTGGCTCTCATATGATTGTCTTGGAGTAGAAAATGAACCTCTTCCTTTGAAATTGCTGACTCTACCCCTGGTTGACTTATCTTGCCTTCTCTTTAGCTTTTCTTCAACCCTAAATTCCATTTGATAGAATTCCTCTACTATCCTTGGGTTATGCAAAATCAACTCATATTGAATCTTAAACCTTAACCCGCTAAGATATCTATCTACCTTCTCCACATCATCCTCCATGTGACCTTCTCTTATGCTCAATTTGTAAAAATCAATGTAAGCTTTGACATCCATATCTCTTTTATTCAAACCTTGAAGTTTCTTATGCAATTGAATTGCATAATCAACTAGTAAGAACTTAGCCTTAAGCTTAGACACAATTCTGTCCCAAGAAACAAATTTTGACTTACTTTTCTTCCTCCTTTTAGTTTTATCATAATCCCACTATAATAGAGCATGACCCTTCAATTTTTTTTTTGCTATCTTCTCTTTGTTACTTAGGTACATCCTCAAATTCAAAATAATTATCAAGTGCCTATATATGGAGGTACCTATGTATGGAGGTAAGTTCTCCATCATTCGAGTTACCCCCATACATAGGTACATCCATTTTTACCTTGTGTTTATCTCCCTTGATTTCTCTCAGTAACTTGGCCATCCTCTACTTTTCAGTATCCAATTCCTCCCACTCCTCTTCTTCTTCTTCTTCTTCTTCTTCTTGGGGATTCTCCCTTTCCCCTTCCTCTTTGTGATAAATCTCATCATCCATGACCATGCCTCTCCTTTGACTGGTTTCAAAAGCCTCAAGCCTTGCTACCAAAATATCTTGTATCTCCTTCAACCTCCTCATCTCTCTTTTAGTCTTATCTTCCATTTCATTCATTTTTGTAGCCATGCGGTTACCTTTTGGAGGAATCTTGTTATCTTTCACTTCAACCTTTCCATTTGATGTAGATGCAAGAGGCTTAATTGCAGACTTGCAAACAAATGAAAGATAAGGATCCAAACCCCACACTCTTAAGATGTTTCAAATGCATCTAATACCTCTAGGAGGCTCAAAAATTGTCTTCCACTAAGCCAAGTGGCTCCTTTTCCTCTACACGATTTAAAAACTCCCAAGAAACATGTATCTAAGGTACTCAAGTCATTAAGTCTTCATTTGTCAAGGTAACCCAAGTACTAGCCTGCTACTAGACCTAGGCTCATACGAGCCCTATAAACACTATTTTAAGCAGTTACCTTCCGAAAGTTGCAAAACACCAGACAAAAAAATCATAGATTAGGATACCCTTTTCATCCAACAATAACATATCCAAAAATTAGGTACTATTACTTTTGACCAACAATCTCAAAAACTCACTGTCCTCTGTACCCGGTAGGCTAATTAAGATAAATATGCAAAGAAAGCACTTCCAAAACCCATCTACAAAAGGAAGCCTTTCATATAGTCTTTGGTTATGATCCTAAACGAATCATTTTCTAGGTTTTATGGTCAAGTTATGCTTCTTTATACCCTATCTCCAAAACCCTCTCCATTTCACCCTTAAACCTAGGGCTTGCTCAAAAACCCATCAAACATCACTTCTAGAATCAAATGAAGGATGATTAATCATGTCCTGAATATACCCTTACTATTTCAAACATAAAATAGTCCCTTCTTAAGGTTGATCTGCTACTGCTATAACTATGGCACTAAAACCATGCATTTTCAGTCAATCCTCCATGGTGTAAACCAAACTTTCACTCCTTCCTATCATTAAAGTGTCAGGAATGTATGATAAAAGTTAGGGATGATCCAATCCATAGGAAGCAGAGTCCTACATCTATGGTTGGATCATTGTTTCAAAGGAAACTAACAAAATAGTGAACAAAAATGTCTGCAGACTTAGGAATGATTAGTGCAGTGTGTTATTCCAGGGTCCATCTAACCTTTAGAAGATTAAAACCATGTAAGGATGCAAACACACCACCCTCACTTCATTAAAAAACCAATATCAAAACTACTTTAGTGTAAAGAAAACATGAAACCACAGATTTGCAGGAAAATAAATGAGTTTGATTGATGTTTGAGTTACTGTCCATACAATCCTGTACTCCCTTGTGCTCTCCCCCATACAAATGTCTCTCAGGGATTTTAATAGGCCTCCAACAACTTCCCCAACTAATCTAAATAGTTATGTGTGATTACAAATACTCAAACAAGCATATTTTATCATTTCCCACAAAAATGGCACTAGCCGTTATTTTCAAATATTTGAACTAAAAACTCTTATTAAATAACCTATATTGACTTCTATCCCCAAAAATAATGACTCTTAAAGGATCAAAATTATTTATCTAATAGGTCTAAACACTTTTAAGACCAGTCCCAATCCTATAACCCTGAAATCCTATATTTGGTCCTATGGTCATATTAGGCTCATTAGGACAATTAACCATTACATTAGGATCATTCCAATGAAATGCCATGATTGGCTTTAAGACATCAAAATTGAGTCTACTAGACCCATACATCTCCTTTTCATGCCTCCATGGTGTCCTCCAAGTTGTCTTCATGTCAAGGGCTCCTACACCATACTCCCCCCCAATGAAAAATCTCTTGTCCCAAGAGAACAAATATTTTGTGTTCAGATCTTGTAACTCTTGTGATGATTGTTTGGTACATGTATGTACCTTGTTAAACTTCTCAAATGGAACTCTCCTACCTTTGCAACCTACATCAATCTCAAAACAAGAATTAGCACTCAAAAACTTATGTTTTGGTCCCATCATGAGACTGTCTTTTGTCTGCCTATACTGCCTTCTTTCACCTGCTATTTGATCCAAATTTTGGTGAACACCAATTCCACCATTACTACCCCTCTTCTACACTACAATAGGACACAAAACTGATCCCACCATGACACCATCCACACTACTATTCCACAGTACATTTGTGCTTACTAACTTACTATCATCAACCACCATCTTTTACTTCACTTGAGGCTTATCTCCAACTTGAAAACTCACATGCATTGGATCTCCAAAACATATGACACTTTTTTCATTTGGGTCAACAACATTCAAAGGATTCATAAAAAATGTTTGTCCATATTTTTGCATAAGGTATCTATTAGTGTAGCCATCATGCATTGTCTTTCTCCCATACTGCGAAGGTCTTCCTAGGATTAAGTGTGTACAAGTCATAGGTACCACATCACACAAAACCCTATCATGATATTCCCCAATTGAAAAATTGACATACGCTTGTTCCCTAATAAGGACATGTCTTTCTTTGCTGACCCAAGTAGCATAATAAGGACATCTATCAGGAAATCTTTGTAAATTAAGTTTATTGACCATCTCATGGGAAACCAAGTTATTATGTGAACCTGAATCTACAATCAATTTACAAATTTTACCTTGACACAAATACTGAGTTCTAAAAATTGATACCTTATGCTCTTCTTGCTGCTGCAACTTGCCTTTGTTAAGCATGAGGGATTCTCCTTCCAGCACTGGACTTGCTTTCAATGATTCATTTTCTTGTTTCTTTTCTTCTTCCTGTGTTAGGTTGACTCTCCTATCCCTGCCTCTAACTCATTGTTCCCACTTAGGACATTTAAAGGAAGGATCCCCTACTTCATTACAATTGAAGCATCTTCCCGTGAAAATGCCTTTGCCTGCCCCATATCTTCCACCTCCTCTGCATCCTCCTCTTGAATCAGAAGATGTCTCTTTTCCTTTCTCATTGATTTGTCCTTGTTACCAATTTATTCTACCACCTCTTCCTCTTCCTCCTCTTCCGACATTCCCTTGTCTTTCCTGCTTCCTCTTCAACTTCTCTTCTTCTCTAATGGCCAACTGAAAACATTCTCCCCACGTCCTAGGCATCTGCAAACCTATTTCATCTTGAAGGTTGAATCTTAACCCATTTAATTACCTTGGTATCTTCTCTTCTTCATCCTCTAGACCCCCTTTGATACTAAGCTTATGAAATTGCTCAATATAGGACATCACATCCATGTCCTTTTGCCTCAAATTCTACCTCATCTTCTTCACATGAATTGTATAATCAGATGGTAAAAAATGAACCTTAATCAAACCCTTCATTCTAGCCCATGTTGTAATCTTTTCCAACTCTCTAGACATCGTGTCATTTTGTATATCAGACCACCATGTCAAAGCTATACCTCTCAACTTAGTTTTGGCAAACTTCACTTTCTTTTCTTCGTCCATTTCCTCAAATTCAAAGTAGTTGTGTAAGGCATCTAACTAACCTAATATTTCTTCACTATCCATCCTCCCTTGGTAAATAGGTATGTCAATGTTATTCTTACCTCCACCTTGGACTGCCTTTAGAAATCTCACCAATCTCTTCTCTTCAAAATCTTCTTCTCCCCTTCTAGACTCTTCATGGCTTTCCCCTTCATCGTGTGCTCCCAATTCTTCACTCATCTCCTCTCTTCTAGGTTCTTCCCTTTCTTTCTCTAAGGCTTCAATCCTTGCTAGAATTTGTAACCTCTCTCTCCTTTTTTTTAATCCTCCCTATCCTTTGTTGCTTCCAACTCCCTCTTTTCCCTCTTCCCTCTTTCAAGGGCTTCTCTCAACTCCTCTATCTCCATAGCCATTTAATTTTTAGGTGCCATCTTATCAAAACCTTCCCTCAAAGATCCACTCAGTGCTCTGATACCAATCTGATGCAGAGGTAAGAGGCTTAATTATATACTTGCAGACAAATGTAAGATAAGGACCCAAACCCAACACTCTTAAGATGTTTCAAATGCATCTAATACCTCTAAGAGGCTCAAAACTTGTCTTCCACTAAGACAAGTGGCTCCTCTATCTCTACACCATTTAAAAACTCCCAAGAAACATGTATCTAAGGTACTCAAGTCATTAATTCTTCATTTTTCAAGGTGTTAGAATATTTAATCTTTACTTAGCCTAGGTTTATTTTTTATTTAGTTTAGGATATTCCTTTGGAATTCCTACATGTAATTTGTCCTCTAGTACATGTGTGAGGACAAGTCATTTCTTTTATTTTCCTTTATTAAGGAATATTAGATCTCCTCCATAAGAGGATGTGGACACATGGCACACACATTTTATGAATGGTGGCATTCATAGATTTGGGAGTTACTTTGTAACTCCTCTCCTCATCTCTATTTAAGAGATGCCTCCTCTCTCCTTTCTTCTTAATGACAATATTGTAAAGAGCTTCTTGCTCTCTCTCTCTCTCTCTCATTTTTAGGCATTGCCTCATTCATAATATCACAAGGAGTTTTTCTTTGCTTTTCCCCTTTCAAAAGTTCTTGTGCCTCCTTCTTCACATTTGGGTGATGCTCCAAGGTTATTGCTTTTCTCTTGGTAACAATTACTTCATCATAAACTTTCTTGGATTAATTTTCCTTTCCTTGCTCTTTTATTTCCTTTCATGGTATCAGAGTAGGTTTCTAATCCTTGTTTTAAGTTGACATTGATGAAGGTTACCATTCTGTGGAGTTCACCTTGTTGGAGGCATTCTTGAGAGGAGAAGAAGTTCTTTTCTAATATTTTCTGTTGTACAGGTTTTGGTTTCAGATTTTTAACTTTTTTTTCAAACTTGTTAACAAGTTTGCCTGCAGGTTTAATCTCCTATTCTAGTTAGTTTTTATTTTAAAAAAAGGGCTTTGGAAGGCTTGCTGCCAAAGTTCCTCCTTTCTAGTTTAAATTTGTGTCTTTGGAAGGCTTGCCGCCACAGTTTCTATTTTTTTAGTGTGCATAGTTTGGAAGGTTTACTGCCAAACTCAGTCTCCTTAATCTATTTGGTCGGCTTGCCACCAAAACTAATTTATTATTAAATTTCATTTTTGATTCACTTGCAGATTTTAACTCTTTTTCTTGCTTACAACTATTCTGATTCAATTTGTTTGAATCTGCCATTCAGTCCTAACATTTTTATTTGCAAGTGTTATTGATAAATAAAAAGGATAATCTTTATTTAAACTTAAATTTGTTGAGGATTAAACTCAAACTTAAATTTGTTCTTCTTGTATGATTGTATCTGTTTTGTTTTTTCAGTCATTGGACTGTGACTCTATTGCCCAATAGATAGGCACTGGTCTGAGACCATTCACCAATCTCAAACGTTTGAAGCAAAACATAAACCAGTAGTATAGGAGTAAGAGAAGTTTTTGTTTTCAGGACCTCAGATTATAGCCGTGAATTTATCTTCAAGAGAGTTATTTAAATGATCTCATGAGAGCCAAATGAGCTTTTTGAAGGTCATAAGTTTTTCTTTGAGGTAACTTTATTCGTCTTCACTGTTGAAGATATAGATTGTTTTATATTTATTTATTTGCAAGTTTTTCCACATTAGAAGTTCAATAGACTGAACTGCATCCGTTAAATTTAAAAGTAGTTACTTTTACTCTCATCTTTCAATCTGAGCCCGTTCGACTCTACTGGGGATCGAACCCAGAATCTTTGCTTTCGTAGAACAACGCCTTAGAACACTCTATCAAATCCACCCTTACGGACTCGAGCAACATAACAGAAGAAACCAGAACTTGCTCTGAACAGCCATTAAAATCAACTGTCATGCAACTAGAAGCTTGAGCAGAGCCCTCTTCTGCATTGCCTTACAGCTGGACAATAACAAATACGTGCTGAGGCAAATGATAATAATAACAAAAAGCGTCCTCTGCTGTGTACTTTAGAACACTCGGCCATCCTGACAGCTCTTACAGATTTGTTCTTGAACTTCCTCAGAAAAAAACGAGGCAAAATAAAACGTGAGAACAGAATTAAACCCCTGAAAAAAGTTTTTTAATAAAAAAAAGAGTCGATTACAGACATTTCATAGTAAATTCTCATTCTTGCCAACAGTTGATTAAAGTAGCCTCCTGATTGTTGATAGAAATTTGCAAACCACGCCTGAGAAGTGAATAACTGGTATGAATTGTCTCTTAAAAAAAAAAACAAGAGGGCGTTAAAACTTTAGTTAAAAATACCCTTGAGGGCGTTAAAACGTTAGTTAAATTACCCTTGAGATTGTTTCGAAACGTATCTTTGGGTTAATCTTTTGATTGGCCTGCATTTTATCTGTGCGTTATTTTGGAGAAAAGTGGTTAATTGGATATCATTGGAAGCAAAATTACTAACTCCTCCCTTTTGTAATTTGTAAACTTACCTGTAACTTCCCTGTGGTCTCTGCTCTGTAGATTCCCTGCAAATAATTATAACTTGCATGCTTCATAATTTTCTTGTCATTTAACGTCTCTGCAGTCATCTGACAAGTTTAAAAGTTTTTTAAAACTTATTTTATTTAAATCAAGTTTAGTTTAATATTAAATTTTATTAAACTTGTGTTATTTCTTTTTAAAAAAAAAAAGTTTTTTTAATAAAAATTTTAATATACAATAGTTTTATTTTGTTATTAAGACTTACAATTGTTTAAATAAAATTTTAAAAAAAACAAAAAAATCAATTTCAATTTGTTATTAAAATATACTTTTTTCTTTGATAAATATTTTTTTGTTTAAAAAATTTTGTTATTTAAGATTTGAATATAACATTTTTTTTACATAAATTTTGTTATAATTCTTACTCAAATCTGGTTTATTTTTAAATCAAGGAGGTTAATTTTTATTTTTTTAATCAAAGGGGTAATTTTTTTTTTTTACAAACTATTATTTTGCTATCATGTCTACATTAATTCCAGAAATTAAATTAAATAGTTCCAATTATCATTCTTGGAAAACACATATCTCGTTTATTTTTCGTTTCAAACACCTTTTGGATGTTGCGACTGATAAAACATTTGAACCCGCTACATCTGCTCCTCAAGCCGACCTAGATAGATGGAAGGCTCAAAATGAGGAAGCACTTGGTTTAATTGGTATTTCAATGGTTCCTGATTTGTATGTTTTAATTGGAAATTGTACAAAAGCGCATGAAGCTTGGGAAATTTTAAAAACAACTTATGATAGCTCAAATGAATCCTGAAAAATTCAACTTCAAGATCAACTTGAAGATCTAAGGTATACGGATTTTAAAACTATGGATGAATTCTTATTAAAGTTTGATTCTGTTAATAGTCAATTAACTAGTTTAGGAGTTACTCTTGCTGATTTACGTTTAATTCATCTTATTCTTAAAAAATGTCTTCCTCGTCAATTTCAACAATTTATTACGAATATTCATGCTCAACTTGCTATTCCTAGCTTAGCTACTCAATTAACATATGATATTTTTCGTAATTTATTGCGTCAAGAGGAAGCTAAATTAATTCAATTTGGTACTCTTAAAAGTAGTGAACATGCTTTTATGTCTAAAAATCAAAATCATAATAATAACTTTAGATCCAATAATAATAAACATAATCATAATCATAATAATAATCATCATAACAATCACAAATCTTCTAATTATCAATCTCATTCTAAATCCTCCCATAATAACTCTCATAATAATAATCATAATAATACGTACAATAATCAAAGGAATAATTCTCAAACAAGACCCCATTGCACATATTGTGGGAAAGATGGACATATTACTAATATTTGTTTTAAGAAACAAAATGGTAAAAAGCCCATGAATCAAAATAATCAAAATAATCAACATAAACCTCATTATAAGAAGGGTAATAATAATGGTAATTCATCTCGTCATGCATTTACATGTACTTATAATGTTTCTCAACCACTTGAGTGGATTATTGATTCTGGTGCATCTCAACATGTTACTTCTCATAAAGAATGTTTTGAATCTTTGCATCCCGATACTTCTAATATTCCTGTTCAATTAGCTAATAATCATAGTTGTAAAGTTGAAGCTATTGGTGTGGTGAATGTTCCTAATGGGAAATTACATGATGTTCTTTATGTTCCTGAATTAAAATCAAATTTGATTTCAGTTCCTAAACTTTGTCAAGATTATAAGATCAACTTTTATAGGGGCATATGTTATATCATTGATCCAAACACTAATCATGTTATTGCTACTGCTAAAATGGATAGTGATAACTTATTCAAGTTCTATGAATTTGCTCCTCCAAAGTATTCTTTGCTTACTACTGTTGATTTTACTATATGGCATGAAAGACTTGGCCATCTCAATTCTGATTATATTTCATTGATGCAAAAAGCAAATATGGTTGATGGATTGCCTAGTATTGTTCCTTCTCAAATTGTTTGCAATGGTTGCATGAGTGGTAAGATGCATAGGGAACCCTTTCCTCATGGTCAATCTTGGAGGGCATATACTAAATTGCATCTAGTTCATAGTGATCTCTTGGGTCCCATGGAGAATCCCTCCATCCAAGGTTCAAGGTATGCACTTACCTTTGTTGATGATTTTTCCAGAAGAACATGGATATATTTCCTTCATAGTAAGGATCAAGTGCTTGATGTTTTTACTGAATTTCATATGTTTGTAGAAAGGCAATCTGGTTCTAAAATTAAGATTCTTCGTACTGACAATGGAAGAGAATATGTCAATAATGCATTTAATGCTTATTTAAAATCTTTTGGAATTAAACATGAGCTTACCGTTCCTTATACACCACAACAAAATGGTGTGGCAGAACGGAAGCATAGGACAATTGCAGAAATGGCTAGATGTTTATTACATGCTAAAAATATGGATTACAAGTTTTGGGCTGAAGCTATGGCTTGTGCAACATATTTAATTAATAGAACACCTACCAAAGCCTTAAAGGATAAAACTCCTGAAGAAGCTTGGTCTGGTAGAAAGCCTAATTTGCAGAATTTAAGAATTTTTGGTTCCATAGCCTATGTTCACAAACCTATGGAGAAAAGAAAAAAATTAGATGCTAAATCTTCTCCTTTTATTTTTGTTGGTTATGATGAAAATACTAAAGGTTATAGAGTTTACAATCCTATTACTAACAAGGTAAAAGTTGCAAGAGATGTTTGTATTGCAGAAAAGGGCATTCATGATTGTTCTAAAGTGAAGGATGATGAACTTGGTCAAACCAAAGTTGTGCTTGTGGAGGACCAACCTCCTTCTCTTAAACCTACTCCTAATGCATCTCTTTCTATTCCTTCTAGTGATAGTGATGATGATAATAATAACTCTACTCCTCATGACTCCTCTTCTAGTGATGAATCCATTACTTCTAAAAGAAGACCTAAATGGTTTAAATCTTTAATTCAAGATAGTGATGAATACTTAGCTAGAATGGATAAACTTCAAGCTAGGAGAGTTAATTATTGTAATTATGCTTTAATGACTACTATTATGAATTCTAATGATCCTAAAACATTTGATCAAGCTAAAAATCAACCACATTGGCAAAAAGCAATGAAGGAAGAATATGATACTTTAACTTCTAACCAAACTTGGGATTTAGTTCCCTTGCCTCATGGTAAAAATCTTGTTTCTTGCAAGTGGCTTTATAAAACTAAATTGAATGCTAATAATCAAGTTATTAAATTTAAAGCTAGATTAGTTGCTAGAGGTTTTTCTCAAATTGAAGGCTTAGATTATACTGAAACTTTTGCTCCTGTTGCTAAAATGCCTACAATTAAACTTGTGCTTGCTTTAGCTTCTAGAATGAATTGGCCTATTCACCAAATGGATGTTAAAAGTGCTTTTCTTAATGGTGATTTACGTGAAGAAATTTATATGTCTCAACCTCCTGGTTTTATTAAAGAAGGTAATGCACACTTAGTTTGTAAATTAAAGAAATCAATTTATGGATTAAAGCAATCTCCTAGGGAGTGGTATTCAAAGATTAATGAATTCTTTCTTTCTCAAGGCTTTATTAGAAGTAAAAATGATCCTAACTTGTATATTAAACATAGTGAAGATGATATTATAATTATTATCTTGTATGTAGATGATTTGATTCTTACTTCAAGTTCCAATACTTTGATTTCTGATATTAAGTTTCAACTTAATCAAAAATTTCAAATGACTGATTTAGGTCTTTTACATTATTTCTTAGGAATGCAAATTTGGCAAACCTCTAAAGGAATTTTCTTATCTCAAAGTAAATATGCTCAAGATCTCATAGATAAGTTTAAAATGAATGATGCTCATCATGTTTCAATTCCTATTGAATTAGGCACTAAGTTAATGCTTGATATGCAAACTCCTCTTGTTGATCCTACTTTGTATAGACAATTAGTTGGAAGTTTAAATTATTTAACTCTTACTAGGCCAGATATTGCTTATAGTGTTGGTTTGGTTTCTAGATTCATGTCTAAACCTCAACAAACACACTTTAAAGTTGCTAAAAGAATTTTAAGATATATTAAAGGAACTATTAATGTAGGTTTGTTTTATGATGCAAATTCTGACTTTACTTTAAAAGGTTTTACTGATTCTGATCTAGGTGGAGATCCCAATGATGGGAAATCTACTTGTGGTTATTGTTTTTTTGTGGGTTCAAGAGAAATTTCTTGGAATAGTAAAAAGCAACAATCTACCTCTCTTGGATCCACTGAAGCTGAGTACAAAGGATGCACTAATGCTTCCAAAGAAGTCTTGTGGCTTAGAAGACTACTTGAAGATTTGGGTCTACCTCAACATGAACCAACTCCATTGTATTGTGACAACCAAAGTGCCATTGCCTTGGCTAAAAATCTAGTTTTCCATGCAAGGACAAAACACATTGCTCTCCAACACCACTTTATTAGAGAACAAATTGAAGACAAGCAAGTTTCACTCCTCTATTGCAAGGGGGAAGACCAAGTTGCAGATATTTTGACCAAGCCACTTTGTAAAGAAAAATTCCAATTTCATTGTAAAAATCTTGGATTACAACCCATTGAAGGGTTTGATGTAAGCTCCCCAAGTAAAGCTTAAGGGGGGGTGTTAGAATATTTAATCTTTACTTAGCCTAGGTTTATTTTTTATTTAGTTTAGGATATTCCTTTGGAATTCCTACATGTAATTTGTCCTCTAGTACATGTGTGAGGACAAGTCATTTCTTTTATTTTCCTTTATTAAGGAATATTAGATCTCCTCCATAAGAGGATGTGGACACATGGCACACACATTTTATGAATGGTGGCATTCATAGATTTGGGAGTTACTTTGTAACTCCTCTCCTCATCTCTATTTAAGAGATGCCTCCTCTCTCCTTTCTTCTTAATGACAATATTGTAAAGAGATTCTTGCTCTCTCTCTCTCTCTCTCTCATTTTTAGGCATTGCCTCATTCATAATATCACAAGGGGTTTTTCTTTGCTTTTCCCCTTTCAAAAGTTCTTGTGCCTCCTTCTTCACATTTGGGTGATGCTCCAAGGTTATTGCTTCTCTTGGTAACAATTACTTCATCATAAACTTTCTTGGATTAATTTTCCTTTCCTTGCTCTTTTATTTCCTTTCACAAGGTAACCCAAGTACTATCCTACAACTAGGCTTAGGCTCCTAGTAGCCTTGCAAACACTATTTTAGGCAGTTATGCTCCGAAAGTTGCAAAACACCAGTCAAAAAAAATCATAGAATAGGATACCCTTTTCAGCCAAAAATAACATATCCAAAACTTAGGTACTGTTACTTTGGACCAACAATCTCAAAAACTCACTGTCCTCTGCACTCGGTAGGCTAATTAGGCCAATTTGCAAAGGAAGTACTTGGAAAACCCATCTCTATAAGGAACCCTTCTATACAGTTTTTGGTTATGATCCTAAAGCAAGGATTTTCTATGTTTTTTGGTCAAGTTATGCTTTTTTATACCCTAACTCCAAAACCCTCTCTATTTCACCCTTAAACCTAGGGCTTGCTAAAAAACCCATCAAACATCACTTCCAGATTCAAATGAAGGATGATTCACCATTTCCTCAACATACCCTGACTATTTCAAACACAAAAATAGCCCCTCCTTAAGGCTGATCTGCTACTGCTATAACTATGGCACTAAAACCATGCATTTTCAGTTAATCCTCCACGGTGTACACCAAACTTTCACTCCTTCCTATCATTAAAGTATCAGGAATGTATGATACAAGTTAGGGATGATCCAATCCATAGGAAATAGATTCCTACATCTATGGTTGGATCATTGTTTCAAAGGAAACCAACAAAATAGTGAACAAAAATGCCTGCAGACTTTGGAATGATCAATGGAGTGTGTTATTCCAGGGTTTTTTAAACCTTTAGAAGATTAAAAACATGTAAGGATGCACACACACCACCTTCACTTCATTACAAAACCAATATCAAAACTACTTTAGTACAAAGAAAACATGAAACCACATATTTGTAGGAAAGTAAATGAGTTTGATTATTGTTTGAGTTATAGTCCATACAATCCTATATTCCCTTGTGCTCTCTCCCATACAAATGCCTCTCAGGTATTTTAATAGGCCTCCAACAAGTGCCCCAACCGATCCAAATAGTTATGTGTCATTACAAATGCTTAAACAAGCATATTTTGTCATTTCCCACCAAAATGGGACTAGCCGTTATTTTCAAATATTTGAACTAAGAAGTCTTATTAAATAACCTATATTGACTTCTACCCCAAAAATAATGACTCTTAAATGATAAAAATGCTTTATCCAATAGGTCTAAACACTTTTAAGACCATTCTCAATCGTATAACCCTGAAATCCTATATTTGGTCCTATGGTCCTATTAGGCCCATTAGGACAATTAACCATTATATTAGGATCATTACAATGAAATTCCATAACTGGATTTAGGACATCAAAATTGAGTCTATTAGATCCATACATCTCCTTGTCATGCCTCCATGGTGTCCTACAAGTTGTCTGCATGTTAGGAGCCCCTGCACCACCCTCTTACAGACCAACCTCTGATTTGATACCAATTTGATGCAGAGGAGGGATTATAATCTTCTTACTCACATGATCCAATAGTGGCAATTGACTTTGAGCATAAATCAATGTTAGTTTCTTCACAATTAGGCTTTTTTCCTAGTAGCCCTTCAAATAGGGTTTTCCAGCCACAACTCCCAGTGTCAGCATGCTATCAAAAATGTAAAAATAGTTTCAGATACTCATTTGGCTCTTACAAAACATACTTCAAAATTAGGTATGGTTTCTTTCTATGGAAAGGGTCAAAATTTGGCTATCCTCTCTTCTATTAAGCCTAAAAAGTGCAGCAAGTCAACCTTTTTTTGACCATATGTTTTGTTTTAGAATTGAAATAGAAGATATAAGACCCTTTTTGGATACCCATTTGGACCTTATACAACATATCTCAAAACCAAGGTATGTTACTTTATATGAAAACCTTCAAAAATTGATTTGTTTGTTCATTATTACACTAACTAGTGTTTTAGGCTTCCTGTTAAGAAAATGCAATAACTTTTCATCTACTCAATTAAATAAGATGAAACCAAATTTTTTGGAAACTAGATTCATTCCTATTTAGTCTCCAATCAGTTTAAAGAAGGCGCAAACCTGCACAATTTCATACAAATTATAATTATTGATGTTCTTTTATTGCAACTACTTGTCCAAATCAACAACCAACCTCTATCACATTTGGATTTATGTTTAAAATATTTATTTATGCTATTATTATCAAATTTCAACTTCCCAACTTTTCACATTCCCACTATATGTAACATTGACCCTTCATATTCCACGTTGTGCAATTTGGCAACATTTGCAACATTGACTTTTTTTGCAAAAACTAAAAACTTATGCAATTTGACACCAACCCCCTAGTGACCTAATATGGATTAAAAACAACATGACATGGTGTTAAACGACTTTATTACATAAAGAACATTAAAAAAAACCAAAATGCTAATTTTGAACCTACTAAACCTAAGGTGCTCCTGCACCAGAATAAGATAGAGATAGAGGGACATGTGAAAAAATAAATATCAAGAGATAGAGAGGTAAATAGATACTATGAATATAGAGGTCTAGGAAGAGGAAGAGGGGGAGGGGGTGAGGGATATAGATGGATGGATGTAGGGAGAGGGAGACATATTAAGAGATAGAGTGGGAGAAGAAGAGGAAGGCAAATAGATAGAGAGATGGAGAGATAAAGCCAAAGATAGAAATAAATAAGGAGATATAGAGATATAGAAGAAGAGGGAAAGAAAGAGATAAAGAGAAACAGATGGTGAGAGAGAGAGAGAAAAATATAGAGAGAAGTAAAGATAAACAAATAGAGGGGGTGAGGGAGAAAGAAATTGGGGGAGATAGAGAAGGAGAAAGAAAGAGGGAGAGATAGATATATGGGAGAATAAAGAGATATATGGATATATATAAAAAATTAAATGGCTCAAGAGAGGTAGGAATATAGACATAGATAAGGGGAATAGAGAGGGAGTGAGAGAGGGAGAGATGAGAAAAGTTAAATATATATAAAGGGAAAGGGAGATGAGAGAGGGAGAGATATAAATAGAGGTTGATATAAAGAGAAAGTTATATAGAGATAGACTAAGATATATATACATAAAGATAAAGTGAGAGGGAGATAAAGAGAGAGAAAATAGAGATAGAGATAGACAAGATATGGAGAGAGACAAAAAAGTGAAAAAGAGAGAGTTCACTATATGGAGAGGAAGAAAGGGAGCAATATAGATAGAGGGAGATAAGGAGAGATAGATAGGGATAGGGATATAGATATGGAGATATGGATAGAAAGAGACAAGCAGAGGAATGAGTGGGAGATCGAGAAATAGGGAGGTATGAATATAGATCATGATAGATGGACTAAGAGAGATAGAGACAATTAGGTATAAAATAGATTATATAATAATAATATAGTTTATATTTTGAATTATTAGAATGGATCTTCCTAAAGGCGACCATATTTAATGGAATTAATTTTATTTTCTTTCCTTAAAAGCTATAGGTGACATCTTTTTGGCATATGAGATGCACATTTGAATATTAAACAAGCCTGGGGTTTCTCATATCATGCATGATAAAGGATATTGATGATTATGAATGGTGAGGATCATATTCATCATCTTTCATCTCTTTTCAAAGAGTCTACAAGCAGAGAATTTTAGATGGAGAAGGAGATAGATATGCAGATAAGGAGAGGAAGAGATAAAGAGAGAGATCATAGAGGGATAGACAAATATGGAAGAGATAAACATACAGATAGAAAGAGATAAATATATAGGAAAATTGAGACGAAAAGATAAGTAGAGATGTCGATGGTGAGATAGATTGATTGAGATAAATAGATATGAGGAGATATAGAAAGAGGGGGAGAGAAGTAGAGAGATATAGAGTAATAGATGGAGATTGAGAGAGGGAGAGAAGAATAGGGTGATATAGAGGGACATAGAGGAATATAAATACATACATACATGTATGTGTGTGTGTGTGTGTTCACATACACACACACACACACACACACACACACACACACAGAGGTAAGTGAGATAGGGATAAAGAAGGGTAAATATAGAGAGATTGAGATAGGGAGGGAGAAACATGCAGTGTTTTTATGAGTGAGAGAGATATGGGAGATAGAAAGGTAAAGATATAGGAAGTGACATATAGATAATTAACCCATTTCACCTTAACCAGTGTTTATATATTGAGAATTAGCATTCTCCATGGTTTTTCCCTTCTTGGATTTTCCACATAGGTGTTTCTTGTGTTTGATCTATTATGTTCATATGTTTTCATGTCTATCTATTTTATTAATTCTACTAGTAGTTCTGGATCTTTGAATAAAGTTTATAAGAGAATTTTATTGTCAACAGATTCACCCCCCCTCTTAGTTTCCTAGATATTCAACAACATATTCTTCATATTTTCCTTCTGAAGGTTGATATCGACCTTCTTTATTGGTCTAGAGGACATATTAGATCTACTCCCACAATCTCTTACCAAAATTCCTACTCTATTGTAGTTGTAGAAAATTGAACTCCTTTGTTGATGATTTCCATACCTTTCGGTACTTCTAGACCAATTAGATGCTTTGCAATCAAATGATTTATGCCCATATCTATTATACAAGAACTTAACATATTTCATAAAATTTCCAACATTTCTATTCCTATATCTATTCCAAATTATCTTGGTTCTACACTCATTCACCTTATACCCAAACTTGTTGTATGATTAGCATCTTATCATATTACGTTGATTTCTTATCTGATTGAACTACATTCACTAGGTCTATGTCCATATCTATTTGAAGTGAAACAATTAGGCTTAAAGTGTACCTATTAGAAACCAAAGGATACTTTTGAACATTCTAAATCGAGAGATCATTACTCTTTTCTTTCCCTTTAGAACATTCTTCTTCATATCCTAATCCTTCTTTGTCTCTTTTTTTTTTTGCTTCTAAGCACTAAGCATAGCATCAAGAACTTCACTTCCACCTTTCAAATTTAAGCTTGCAAGGGGTCATATGTGGTCCTAAGGGGTCACACATGTGTTAGAACACATGCATGACCCCTTAGGACCACTTAAGGCCCCTTGCAATACATGTGCACCCCTTAGGACCTATTAGGACCAAATAAGACCAAATGGTGTCACAAGGGGTGTTATGTGGTCCTAAGGGGTCACACATGTGTTAGGACCACTTAAGGCCCCTTGCGATACATGTCCACCCCTTAGGACCTATTAGGTCCAAATAAGACCAAATGGTGTTGCCGGGGGTATTATGTGGTCCTAAGGGGTCACACATGTGTGACCCCTTAGGACCACTTAAGGCCCCTTGCAACACATGTGTGCCCCTTAGGACCTATTAGGACCACAAAAGACCAAATGGTGTCGCAAGGGGTCATATGTGGTCCTAAGGGGTCACGCATGTGTTAGAACACATGCGTGACCCCTTAGGACCACTTAAGGCCCCTTGCGACACATGCACTCCTTAGGACCTATTAGGACCACAAAAGACCAAATGGTGTTGCAAGGGGTCATATGTGGTCCTAAGGGGTCACACATGTGTTACAACACATGCATGACCCCTTAGGACCACTTAAGGCCCCTTGCGACACATGTGCACCCCTTAGGACCTATTAGGACCACAAAAGACCAAATGGTGTCGCAAGGGGTCATATGTGGTCCTAAGGGGTCACTCATGTGTTAGAACCCATGCATGACCCCTTAGGACCACTTAAGGCCCCTTGCAACACATGTGCACCCCTTAGGACCTATTAGGACCACTTAAGACCAAATGGTTTTGCAAGGGGTCATATGTGGTCCTAAGAAGTCACGCATATGTTAGAACACATGTGTGACCCCTTATGACCACTAAAGGCCCCTTGTGACACATTTTCACCCCTTAGGACCTATTAGGACTACGTAAGACCAAATGGTGTCGCAAGGGGTCATATCTAGTCCTAAGGGGTCATGCATGTGTTAGAACACATGTGTGGCCCCTTAGGGCCACTTAAGGTCCCTTGCGACACATGTGGACCCCTTAAGACCTATTACCCTTAGGACCTATTAGGACAACATAAGATCAAATAGTGTTGCAAGGGGTCATATGTGGTCCTAAGGGGTCATGCATGTGTTAGAACACATGCGTGACCCCTTAGGGTCAGTTAAGGCCCCTTGCGACACATGTGCACCCCTTAGGACCTATTAGGACCACAAAAGACCAAATGGTGTCACAAGGGGTCATATGTGGTCCTAAGGGGCCACGCATGTGCTAGAACACATGCATGACCCCTTAGGACACTTAAGGCCCCTTGCGACACATGTGCACCCCTTAGGACCTATTAGGACCACAAAAGACCAAATGGTGTCACAAGGGGTCATATGTGGTCCTAAGGGGTCACAAATGTGTTAGAACACATGCGTGACCCCTTAGGACCAGTAAAGGCCCTTTGTGATACATGTGCACCCCTTAGGACCTATTAGGACCACATAAGACCAAATGGTATTGCAAGGGGTCACATGTGGTCCTAAGGGATCACACATGTGTTAGAACCACATGTGTGATGGTAGAGACTCTTCAAAGGTATGTTTGTCTATGTACAAATGCTCATAATATATGTTACTTAAAAATTTTCTCTAGTACATTCAAATTAAATGTTTAATGTATGATTAGATGAATACAAACACCTTAGGACAACATAATTAGATGAATACAAACAACATAATTAAATGAAACAATATATGTGTAAATATAAATGAAATGAATGTACATAGGTTAATAAAACGAATCCATGAATGTGTAAAAATCTAAAAGAATCAATGATGCAAATATCCCCTAAAATCCCCTTAAGACCACTTAAAACACCTTAGGACAACATAATTAGATGAATACAAATAAAATAATTAAATGAAACAATATATGTGTAAATATAAATGAAATGAATGTACATAGATGAACAAAATGAATCATGCATGTGTAAAAATATAAAAGAATCAATGACACAAATATCCCCTTAAATCCCCTTAAGACCATTGAAAACATCTTAAGACAACATAATTAGTTGCTCGTTTTTGTGAAACTATATAAACATGTGTAACTATATATACAAAATAATTAAATGAAACTATACATGTTTAAATCAAAATTAAATGAATACATAGATGAATAAAACATGTAAAATCAACGTATAAAACGTAAAATAAATGCATCAACAAAACTAAAGTTCCACAAGTTATCCAAATTGCTACACATGTCTAGAAATCTATATATATATATATATATATATGAGTTTATCAAAATAAGACCTATCTAATATAATTTACTTTTTCAAACATGACAAGTGAACTTAAAGCTCGTGGTACATATAATCTGGATGCCCCCTATCTTTTATAATTTCTAAATTTTTTTCACGATCTTCAATAGGCAACCTCCACTTTTGGTTGCCATGTCCTCTTTTTGGCAATGTCTCCAATTGCAATCTTGTCGCTATTACTAAGTGAATGTAGTGTAGAACTTTTTGGCCAGGCATATAATCAATGAATGTTACACCATTTGTATCTATCTTTATTTGTTGATAATAGGTGCCTTCAACAACAACAGAACCAATGGGATATTGTTGCCCATCATCATCACTGACTGATTCCAATAACTTGCATTTTGGTTGTGTGCATCTCAGTAGATAATAATTTACACATTCAGTATTGTCAGGATCATCAATCACTACAAAAATATCACCTGTGAAAATAGACCGTGCATGTATATATATTACAAGCAATATTAGTTCATTACACATTTTTAAATTAATTTTGAACAATATTAAATTAATGAAGAATTTAAAAATTTGTACATGTACATATATGTAATTTACAAAATATGCATTCACGCACCTGTAACAACTAAATCAGAAACACGTTCATAATTAGTTGAATATAGAGGATCATGAATATCAATAATGTCACTATCTTCGTAAGGAGGCATTGTATAAAATTCTTTCATTTCCCATTGCAAAACATATCCATTATGAATATTTTGACAATGAATATCTCTGTTGCTCGCAATGCAATCAACACAAAAGCATGATTTTCCTCTTGCAAGAATAACATGAGGCTTGCTAAATCCCATAGTCATGACTTGATGAAAACTTCTAGTAACATTAATTGATTGACAATTATAAGGATTTGATTGATCAATATATGATAATACAAAAATTATTTAGTCAATTTTAGTTCATTTCACACACACACACACACACACACATATATATATACACACAAATTTTAAAAATAATTCAAGAACACCAAGAATGTTTAAGAATATATATATATATATATATATATATATATATATATATATATATATATATATATATGTACCTTTAACTTCCCAAAAATAATGCTTGTTGTAAGTTGTATCATGACCAACAAAATGATTTTTGCACCATTCAATAATATCATTAGAATTACGTATGGTGTTCCCTGTACAAAAGCTCTTTCTTTAGAAAATTGGACAACCCACATGTATGTATACACATATATATATATATTTAAATTAATCTATGAAGATAATTTACCTGCAAGTTCATGTTGGTGAAGTGCACGCTTCACACATGTTCTTGCTCCATCATGCTCTCCTTTTCCATGTCCACTCTCAAAGAAGTTCTACAAAAACTTTATGCTATGTCGAGCATGTTGTAGGGATAACCAGTTAAAATTTGTTTTAGACTTAAATTGCCCTGACATGAATAACATATATATTATATATATTTAAACTTTTGACCTTTTATATACAATCAAATCATATATATAATAAAAAAAACAACTTAAATAATCAATTTCAAATCTAATGTACTTACCGACAGATCCATCTGACCAAATCCAATGTTGTGTACATTCTATTCCACAATCTTTAATATCTTCAAAAAATATTCGAAAACAATGTGCTACATAGCTCCTATCATGACACGTATCATCACTGATATAGAAATGGACCTCCTTGATGATAATGCAATCATTTTCAGTACTCTCTATACCATCCACATGAAATTGTGCATGTCTATAGAAAACTTGTACAAATATTGCAACTTGATCAGAATGATAATATTGACTTTGAATTTCAGTGTGAGGACTAAATGTATAGTTCTTGGAGAAATCTACAATTGAAAGAATACAACCTGGTGGAAAACAATTCTTTGAATCACGAAACTGTTTAGCCTACCATCTTGCACCATGATAATGTTGGATATGTGGATATATCATATTACAAAATCTATCTATAAACTGAATGTAGGGCAATTCACTCTCTTTCAACATAATTTTTTTGGATTCAGTTCCTAACTTACTTTGGTATGTCTCATATTCAAATCTCTTCCATATAACTAATGTATGAATATTAATATTCTCAGTTTGTAACACAAACTTACTCAAAAATCTACAATCATTGCATTCACCTTTTATACATTGTATTTTGAACTCATCTGAATCTTCTAATTTATCAAATAAAATAGACTTCACAAATTGTGTTGTACTTGTAGGAATGACTAGATTTGGATTAATTGTTGCCATGAACTTCTTATATGATTGCAAGTGTAGATGAAATTCAACATGATTTCAGCAACAAGAAGTTTCACATACCTTATTTATTCTTACAAAGCAAGGACGAAATCTCTCAAATATCCTTTGGCAAATCTTTACATCTAGAAATTCTTTCTTGAATGCTTCAAACAATTCACCTTGTGTTGTATCTAAGAAAAGTTTTGGATGTGTAATCTTTTTACAATCTTCATCTATCATCTGTATAGTATCCCTTCTATTGGAAGAAAAACAAGATTGGTTGGTCCAATAATCAATGACCTATCTTTTTACATCTTCAAAATTTTTGCCTTTTCTAGGAACCCTACAGATATTTACCCAATTCTTTTCGATGTTTTCATCCAACATATTTCTCTTCATAATGTATCTTTGAACAGTTCTTCTAGATACTTGTGTTCTCAATACAATTCAATGCTTCTTGTAAATTTTTAATTATAGTTTCTTTTACTAATGTATCAAGAGAACTTTTCTTATTACCAACACCCAACAACTCCAAAACAGGTTTCATTTCCCTTTTCCTAAATAACTTAGCAAATAATTGTGCTCTTCCAATAATAGACTTTTTAAAAAATAATCATGCCACAAATTCTTACAATGCAATTTTAATGTGCTTTCAGGTATCATAGCTTTAGATGGAATTTCATTGAAAAGACTATCTTCATCCATTTCCATCAAATTTTCCATACCAGATTTTTTTTTTCATCTCGTACCTGAGTAGGTGTTTCTTGAACATCATTAGGTTGATCTTGAACATCAACGGATTGGTGTTGACTACATTTTGCATGACCTTTCATCTTATCGTCCCTTTTACGATCATACAACCTTGATCTAGTCCTCTTATTCCCCATTGCAAAAAATATTTAGATCTTCAAAATTTTGTGTTTGAACCTAAAAGCAAAACATGCAAATATGCAAATCTTCAAAATTTAGTGCTTTGAACTAAAAAGTTTATATATCTAATAACTTTTCCTTGGTTCTTAAGAAAAAAATATAATTAGTGAAATGTATAAATAATTTAGCATTCTTAAACTTAACATGTGTAAATTTTATGCATTTAGATCATTTGACTTTAAGTCCAATTTTTATAATTTAGAAAATAAAAAAATAAGGCTCAAGAAATTTAGGAGCATTGATAAAAAAGTAAGAAATTAAGTATACTTCAATTAGATACATTTGACTATATGCAATGTACATATGAACATGATTTAATAACATTAATTGCTTGAACTCACTTAGCTAATATATAGAGAATTTGAGTCAAGTATTAGGAAATAAAATATAATATAATTCAGTACTAAATAGTTTTGGATATATGGCCAAGTAATGGTTATCGTCGTATCGCAATGACTAAAGAATATGGTTAATCTAAAAAATATTTAATTTCAAAAAAAAAATCTAATATTGTAAATTAAGCATGATTGAAAAAATAATTTAAAATAAAATACTTGGAAAGGGTAGAGGCCTTCCAAAAAAAAATTCAAAATCTTCGTCCCTTTACAAAATTAGAAATATTTGCCCTTTTATAATCTTCCTACTCACTCCAAAATGCCAATCTATTTGAAAAAAAAAAAGATTTTTTGCAAAAATAACTCTTATTATTTTCACACTTGATTGTTTTGGTTTTTTTAATGGGAAAAATAATTCTTTTTTATATGTGGTTCAAGCGACTGGTCGCTTGTACGACCGATCACGTCGGCCCTCACAGTTTCGATCGGAAGGGTTCCGACCAGAACGACTTATGTGGAATGCCAAGTGGCAACCACATGAACAAAAATGATGATTTTCTCAAACTTGTCACTTCTGCAACAAAATTAAATAGGTAAATTAAACTTATTAAAAAAATTAAAAATACCCTTTTTTAGAGATTGAAGTCATGATTCTACTCATATAATTTTTTTAATGTTTTGATTACATTTAATATATATAAAATTAAAAATACCACAACTAGGTATTCTTTTATTTGATATGAGGCTGTTTTGAAAAACACAAAAAAATATCGAATCACTTCAAAAAAATTTGAAAAAAATGGATCACTAGAAGAGAGAGTCTTCTCCAAAAGGGTATTTTTAGATTTTGGATTATCATAAATTGAATAGACAAATTGTGGTGGGAGACAAAAACTGTCAAATTCTGGTGTATTCAACTTGCAAATGCTATTACAAAGAAAATATACATCAATTTTTTTTTTTTCATGCACTATATAAAAATGAGATCTATATCGGATATCAAAATGAGAAAAAAAAGTTGATTTACATTTACTTTTGAGGTGGGAACCAAACCCCTTGTTTTTTAGCAATAAAAAAATGGACTTTAAAGCTAAGAGAAACATAAAAATTATTGAATTTTTTTTTTGAAAAATAGTAGACTTAAACTTCAACAAATTTTACACATTTCATTAGTTTACATCATCTTCAAATTCAAAATGCAAATGACACTTTTATGATGATGAAATTGAATAGTTATTGTTGTGTTAGCCTTTTCCTTTGTAAAAGTGTGACACAAGTTTGTACTTTTACCCACCCCTTCTGTAAGCACACAAGTTAGGTAAATTTTAGATCCAAAAGACTTTGTAAAATAGGGGCCTTCAACAATACGTTTTTTTGATAGATTCAAAGATCTGATTTTTCCATGAGTTCTTTTGCATCATTAAAAAATACCACCTGTAAAATTTCAATACATTTCCAGAAATGTAAGAAAATCCAAAAAAATTGCTAATTTGCTTCAAACATTATTTTTTTTTATGAAAAAATCATATAAAATGCAAAAGTGATCCAAAAAATCTAACTTTTTTACTGGAAACTCCTAATAGCCTTCCAAACTTGAATACAAAAATTCTTGCAAAAATTACAAGCAGTTTGTGAGATATGATCAAAATAATGCAAAACCCTAATTTTTAAAGATCCGATTTTTAAGGAAATATTTTGAATCACAATTAAAATCACAAAGAACAGATCTTGTGTAAAATTCTAAGATCTTTCCAAAAAAGTAAACAAATCCGAAAAATTCGCTAATTTGCTCTCACAATTAATTTTTTATGAAAATGCATTAAAAATTCATAAAACATGCAAATCTTCTTCAACAATTCTGAATTTAATATTGAAATATCTTAATATTGTTATTGACATGCAGTAGAACTGTTATGCCAAAATTCAAAGCCGTTTGTGAGATCTGATCAAAATAATGGAAAAACCTAATTTTTAAAGATCCAATTTTTTAGGAAATATTTTGTATCAAAATGAAAATCACAAACAACATATCGTGTATAAATGTGAGAAATTTTTTAAAAATTAAGAAAATCCTAAAAATTCTTTCATTTACTCTCAAAATTAAGTTTTTTATGAAACTTCATAAAAAATTAACAGAAAATGCAAATGTGCTCCAAAATTCTGAATTTGGGATTGAGAGCTCTTCATACTGTCTTCAACCTTTCAACAAAATTTGGTTCAAACATTCGAAGTTTTTTGCGAGATCGGATCAAATCTCTCCAAGATCTTGATCTTGTGTCCAAAACCCTAGCTGCACAAGGTTATTCTCCAAATATATATCAATGATTGGTTATAGGTACTCATGGATACATGGAGACATAGGTTATGTGGATAGTCTCTTGTGATTAGAGACGTGTTGAGATAGTTGATGGTTTCAACAAGAAGACTGGGGAGCATTCACCTAGTATAGACTTGAGAGGAGATTGTTCTTAGAGGAGTCATGATGACTTGGATTTCTTGGAGGAGCATTCTCATTCCCAACACTTGGTCTACTTGGTGGTTTACTAATTTAGACGTATTGTCCATTGTTTCTTTTAGGTGCATTATATTTATTCTTATCTTTCATAGATATGGATCTTGAGCTATCAATAGATGGTTAGTTCTAGATGATTCAGTTTGAGATATGTTTGGCATTGGTTATCTCCTTGTGCTTTGAGTTATTATTATGATGGCATTCATTGATATTGAGTTTGGGAGTCTTGGAAAGTGATACTGTACAAGTGATCAGATGTTGTCATTTATGGAAACTCATGCCAACAATTCCATCCATAGTTCATGATTTGATTTTACCAGAAGTTAGATTGAGTCTTAGATAGGTCCACTAAGATAGAATAGAGTATCCGACAGAATGCAATATTTTTGTTGGCACTTTATTTCATTTGAATATTTTATGTTGCGGAGCTAGATTAAGATAGTTGGATGTCTAGAGTACCTTATTCTAGAGTCTTAGCCTTCGATGATGATTGTCATGCAAGTTGGAAGATCCGGTGTACAGGTTTTTTTGGATGAATAGTGTGGTATGACCAACATGTGTGAGAAATCATTATGCGGATTATGTGGGTTTATTTTGGTGATCATTTCTATGTTTGAGGATGTTTTTCTGATATCTGGGAAGCATGTGGACAATTATTTTTGGTTTGCATATGCATTGGAGTTCGGATTGAGCTGACAGTTCTTACATGTTTTGTGTGTTATGTGTTTTTGGGACGACATGTAGAAGACCTAATTCATGTTGCGAATATATAAGAGCGATTGATATTGTAATTTTAAAGATTAGTATGGGTGTGAAAAGTATTTGTGAGTGATTGTGTACAGTTTCACATGTGTAAGCGAAGGATTTATACTCTGAAATATTGAAGAACAACATAACAATGTAGTGTAGCAGAGCAGTATGTGATTAATAGTTTTGTGCTTAACCAAAACTATACCTTGGAATTTTTAGATGCTTTTTTTCAGTTCAGACATTCCAATTATCTTTTGTAGAAGATATTGTAAGGTAGTGGGTTTTTCGGGGTTGTTTCTCTTCTTTATTTTGAGCAGTGAGCTCTAGGCAGTGTGCTTGAAAGCATACATCCATTCCCTATAATGTAATATTTTTATACTTCAGTAGAATATTCATATTGTGGGTCTCATCCCCACTATGTTTTTGTCCTTAATCAAGGTTTTCCATGTATAAAATCTGGTGTTATGGTGTAGTTGTTGATTTCTTTGTGTTTCTGCATCTTTCTTTCATTCATTTACATTAAGTGGTTAAAAGGACAAGTTAATAAGGTTAAAAATTGTAGAACACTAATTCAGCCCCCCCCCTCAGTGTTCCTTGATTCCAACAATTGGTATTAGAGCCTAGTCCCCCGAAAGAAGCATAACAACTTTAGGAGGATCTGAGAAGGTGAATCAATGGATTCTGGTAGTCTTCAACATCAACTTATTTTGGCACTTGAGGATCTTGATCAATCCCAAGCTGAGGTTTGATAGATGAAAGCGAATCTTAGAGATGCTGAAAAATTCATGCAGTCATTGAAAGATTGGTTGAACAATTCAAGAGAGAAGAGAAGGGAACTTGTTGATAAGATAAAGGAGAAAGAAAGCCAAAGAATTGATGACCAATCCTTGAAGGAGAAGAGAGAAGAATGTGAGAAGATTGTAAGAGAGAATGCAACCCTAAAACATGAGATGGAATCTATAGTGATGAAATTGACCAATGAGATTGAGGAAAGAAAGAAGAATGAAGAGAATCTTAATTAGTCCTTTAAAAAAAGATCTGATGAATGCAATAGACTTCATTGTGAGAATGGTCAACTAGAGCATGATTTGCATGAAACCAAATAAGAACTTGGAAACCAGATTCTTCTTCTTAGATATGATCTTGAAGATGCAAATGAGGACAAAGAAAAGTTCAGAATCAGTTCAACCAAGTTTAATGAGATGCTTGAAAGTTAGGTTAGTGAAGATGACAAGAAAGGACTTGGATTTGAGAAAGGTGAAAGCTTCAGATCTAGTCAAAAGTCTCAACATCAGAAGAACAAAGCTCAAAGGCCTCAAGTAAGGCAACCTAATGCTTATAAGTTTAATGGTAACTATTTTATTTGCAATAAATTTGGTCACATGGCTAGTCAATGTAGAAATAAAATTAATCAAAATGGTCCATCTTTCTTTGGTAAATGTTTGAAATGAAATAAGTATGGTCATAAGTCAAATGAATGCAAAAGTATGATAAATAACTTTCAAAATAAAAGAAATGTCAGATGTTATGCATGTGGTAGGTTTGGACATGTTGCTAACCAGTGTAGATCAAGAGGAAATCAAGGAAACTTTAGGCCTAGTTAGAGAAATGTTGTTTACTATAATTGCAACAAATCCGGTCACATTGCAAGGTTCTATAGAAGCAGAAGTATGAATAGGAAGGGTTCGACATGCAAAAACAAGGATGTACAGGCAAATGTAAATGGAAAAGATAAAGTGGAGGAGATTAAAGATCGAATGAAGAAGACATGAGTTAAGAAGAGTGACTTGGATATTGGAAACGAATCCGCACTGGATTTTGGTGTTGGAAGTTCATGCGGTAACTAAGCTAAGGCATCTGACCTTGGGGGAGTTTTCATGAAAATTTTATAAACCCCCTATTTAAGATCCATGCTTGATTCCAATAGGTTGTAGAAGCTGTATTTGATGATTACAGGTCGATTGAAAGGATTTGTGGAAGTTCTTGAGTAATGTTGAAGGTTCATAGAATAGTTTTTGTGGAGCAAGTCTGTATCCGAAAGTATTAGGGAAAAGTGCATTTATTAAACCTAAAGGTTAGGTGTGCAGAAGATAAAAAGACACTTAATCACTTCATTTCTCATTTTGCATTTGAAGAGAAGAAGAGAAGAAAGTGGTCTACAAGTACAATATCCAGAGATCAAAGTGTGAAGGAGATTTCCCAAGAAAAAACCTAATTCGGCGGTTAAGGTATTTATCAGTGAACTTTTCAAAGTTTGAAAATTTTAAAATGGTTGCCTCTAGAATTACAACCCCATTAGTTGTGGATATTACCGAGAGAGCTTGGCCAGACTTCAAGAAACATCCATTCATCTCCATGGAAGATGATCCGAAGAGTGTATTCTCATCAATCCCACATGGTGTTTTGCACATTCAAGATATTAGGGTTTACACTCACTATAACATTGAGGAGTTAAGAATCTCTCACCTATTGAATCTCTACAATAAGCAGTTGGTTGATGAAAATTTCAGGTTGAAACCAAAATTTTAAGTATTAGAGGATAAGGGTTTTGCACAGTTCTTTAAATTTCTGATGTTTGATGAGCGAGAATGGGTCCAGTATGTTCTCAGTAGAGTACATGATGAATTAATGTGGTTGAACAAGCCTTTTAAGATCAGAAAGAATGTTATTAGAGTTTTTACTGGTTTGTGTTTATTCGGAGAGATGCCATTGTTGGAGTCAATAAAGAACCAAATTGTCAATGACACAACTGACTCAAAGTTAGATAAAAAATCCATGACAATCAATGATATATTAAAGTATGATGTCAGATTTTCTTCAATGGTAATTAGATACACAATATACTACTCCGGCAGAGAGAACTCTGTATCCAGGACAACCATATGTCCTTCCTATGAGATGGTTTGGGATGATAAGAAGTATGATCTTTGTGAGTTGCTTCAGAGTGAGATGATAAAAAAACTAAAGAAGATCAAGGAGGATAGGAAGCATCCATTCAAGTATGACACCTTGATCCTATGTTTGTTTTTCTATTTCATGAGTGCAGTTCTGGAAGTCAGTCAAGTCCAATGGGCTTATGAAAGACCCGTTGGAGTACAAATTAGAGAATTATTGTACAATGTTGGTGACACCAATGCCCGAAAAGCTATCTTATGGGGTTATTTCAATAGCTTGTAGAGAGAGATGCATGATAGAGAGAGAATGCCTAAGTCAATGGTGGAGAAGTATTAGGACACTATATGTTTCATGGTAGACACTAACCAATATCTGATGGAAGTAGTTGAGTACAAGACAGTATGGATCATGCCCATGGGGTATGACATTGAAGAGAACATTGTTGAGCTATATGCACAATATTTGTTAAGTAAGTTGGTGTAGTACATTGAGGAGAGGTTCAAAACTTACGTTGAGAAGAGCTTGAAGTTGGACAAGCAGTTCAAGAAGCCTAAAATCTAGAGGAAAGTGAGGAAGGAAGTTGAGGCATATGCTAAAAGCATTAGGATTCCAAGGAGGTGGTCTGGGAAGCGAGAAAGAGAAACATTATATCTATAGAGGATCCTATTAAGGAGAAGAAGGCTAAACTGGAAGTCTCTTCCCCAAGCCCAAGTAGACAAGGAGCACTGCACCCTCCTTTGGTCTTGCCAAATAATCCAGCGGTGAAGGGAAGAAGAAGACAGTAAGCTTTATGATTGTGGAGGACAATGAGGAGACAAATTTTGATGATTTAGTTAAGGAGGTAAAGGCCAAAGCAACTAAGGTCACTGAAGTTGCTAAGGAGAAGGCATCCGGTGGAGACAAGACAAGCAAGAAACCAAAAACCTTTGAAATAGACAAGGTGATCAAATAAGTAAGATTTATAGTTAAACCTCTTATGTGATTAGATGAGATTGTAGATGAGCTTGATAAGAATAAAAATTTGAAGCCAATGTCTGAATGGTATGGCAATTTTGATGATAATGGAAAAAGGCCTTTAGAGAAAGCCATTGTTAAGTATTTGAATGTGTACAATAAAGTTATAATAGAAATAATGTTAGAGATAAAAAAAAGTATGTATGATATTTTTGAAATGAGAAGATAGACTGCAAATAAGGAATATGAAAGGTTAAGAGAGTATGTAATTGTGAATTTTTGTCCAGTAATAGTAGTTACAAATATGAACAAAATACTTCAAGAAGCTAAGCCATACTTTAGAAGCAAAACTAGAGTCAATAAGATTATGATTGGTCTAACTGGTGAAGTAGTAAAGGATACAAAGAAAATCCTTAAGCTAATTTTGGAAAGAAATCAATATGTTGTTGTATCATCAGCCCCCACATCATAGGAAGAGTAGCCCAAAGATGATCATGCTGATGAAAGTGCTTTGATAAAGGAAGATGATGTGGGGTCAAGGGGGTAGGTAGCCCATGGTATTTGTACATGGTTTTATAGAACATAGTTTTTATGTAATACCACTTTGTATTTTTGTGGGAGCTTATGTTTATAAAAGAAACCACAAGGGTAGTTTTTTGGGTTAGCCAGTTGAGTCAGCTAGCCAGGTTAGCATTTTTGGAGGTTGGAGGCATGACATGGGATGTGTGGTTACATGATTTTTCACATGGAGTGCTTCTTGATGGTTGGGTTTTAGAAGCTTTCACAATTGTATTGTAAAGGATGCATTGCTGAATAATACATGGTGATGGATTACATGCTTTTTCACATGGAGTGCTTCTTGATGGTTGGGTTTTAGAAGCTTTCACAATTGTATTGTAAAGGATGCATTGCTGAATAATACATGGTGATGGATTCTTTTGGAGGCTTAGGTTTTTCCCTCATAAGGGTTTTCCCAGGATATATCTTGTGTCGTCTTTGATGGGTATGTTGTCTATTCTTTACATGTGGATTCAATGAGTTTATTTTGTTGAAATATAAATTGGGTTATGTGAAAATTATCATAAATTTGGTTGCAAGTTTCCTTACAGAAGAAAGGATAAGAGGAAGTTTGTGATGTGAAGATAATCAAAGAGATTCAGAGCAGAGAAAAAGAGTTGTGATTGAATTATATGCGAGTTGTTTTGAGATTGTGGTAGAGATGTGAGACAGAGTATTGGCAGTTGAGGTATAAGTTATGTGTGTTGATGTTGGTTGCTTGATGTAGAGTTTAAGGACAACTTCATGATTAGGAGATCCTTCTTTTCAATTCATTTTGTATAAAACAATGAGCTCATTCTTTGTGATCTGATATACATAGTGGATATATTTTGTGGCAAGTGATCACTGTGGTTTTTCCTTGTTTGGGTTTTCAATGTATAAAATATTGGTTTTCATGCATTGGATATGTGTTGTTGATTAATTGTTTATTTTCTACATTAATTTTTTATTTAGACTAATTAAACCCCCTCCCAGTCTTGCCATGGCTCCAACAAATTTAACCTCTAAATTTATGAAATTTGATTAATAAGATCTATGAATGCAAAATTGAAAATTAAAACATTCCCAAATTGGATCTGAGATAATTAATCCAAATTAGGCAACCCACAAGTTAATTTTAGAATTATAAATTAGGGTTTGTATAATTTTAACCTCTAAATTTATGTAATTTAATTGAAAATTAAAATTGTAAATGTAAATTTGAATTTGAAAATGCATAAACAATCAAATATGAGAATTCAAATCATAAATAAAGGTGTAAGATGTCGGATTCACAAAAATCTATTGGTGAAATCTTAGGGTTTCACCCAATGATGTAGTAAAACTACTAATTTTTTATTAAGAACCAATTACATTAAAGAGGGGTGAATCAAATAGATGTATCCTCAATCCAACAAAGATATGGCTGATTATTCTGATTAGATTCACTCGTTGGATTTTGATTACCTCTTTTTAAGTTGAAGTGTGAAAATGTTAAAATTAGGGTAAATGTGTTGATATTAAAGAGATTATGCATAAACAATGAGTTACGATCATCAAACTGAGACATGAACTTGGATATGAGCAATATGTAAATGTTTAGACCTGTTCCCAAAAGGTTGACTTGAATTGTTAGGATCAGAATGCCTATTTCTTTGGTCCTCTACACTTTTCACCGTCCAAAGGGGAACTTGTTCATCTCTATGAAAATAGTGATCTTGAAAATTACATCTATCTACTTATTTCTTGCACATAGTAAAGAAGCGAAAATGGTTTGGAATAGGGGTTTGCCTAAGTCAAATCTCAATTTAGTAATTAACTGAAATAAATAATGGAAAAATATACCCCAAATCCGTAATTGTTGATGATGACGTTTTTCTTCTTGAATGTAATCACATATTTTGTATGAAATGGCATGAACATTATAAAACCCTAATCATGCACACTTGCTTGCATATGAACGATGTAATGTTGAATTTCTTGGAGATAAAGATTTTTGTTAGAATGAATTGATAAAAATGAGTTTTAGTACCTTGTGATTTGGTCTAAAGGGTGTATTTGATAAATAACATGGTTGGTGCATATACATGTCACTAAACATATAAATTAAATAAAATTTCTTATAAATTGTCAACAACCATTGGGTTAGCAAGAGAAACCTAGCATTTTATAAGATGTTTTAAAAATGCTTATTTCTTACTAATATGAGATAAAGTATCAAAATTCAAGAGGAGATGTGTTGTGTGAGTTTCCTGTGGATATTTATTTCTAGGTAGAGTATTTGATGACTATAGTTAAATTATTTATTGATACTATGCAAACACTAGAAATGCTTGTATAAATTTTTTTATTTTATTTTTATTGTATTGATAAAACTTCACCTAATTGTACACCCATTATAAAAGAACTAATAGTTACTTGACATTGATCAATAACAAAATATTATCTAATAGTAAGTGGGAGGGGAAAACTATGTAAGTTGAAGACTAGTACAAAGTGATTTACAACCTTATTAATTGCAACTACTATATGCTTCTATATGGACTCAAGGACTTGCAATTATATCTTTACAATGATGAGTAAGACCAAAAATAGGGGTTTTCATAATAATTTGTAAGAAGGCTATTTTTTAAATAGTCCAAAGACAAGGGAATAATTTTTTTTAGTTTTATCCTTTGAGAATCAAAATTCAAAAAGATGATACACAAATAAACATATATAAACATTAAAAACAAAACACTATATATATGAAGAGGACCAAATGCCTTCTCTTTCTATGAACACACCACAACCAAATCCGAATGGCTTCTTAGAATTTTGGCTTACAACAAATTCCAAATAAACAATTAGTATTTAAAGATATTTATTAAGTTGCTTGACAAGCTATGGCCATATCATTAAATTATAGGTAGAAATAGCTTTCAAATTATTAAATTGTAGGTAAGAATACCTTTCCAATTAAATTATTTTGCCAACCATATCATATCTATAACACTATTTATAGTCTTTCAAATAATTAATAGGGTTGACAATTCAACCAAACACTCAATGAATTACATTTTATTAAAATAAAATGACAATTTATTTTTGCAATTACCATTTCTAAAACCAATCAATCAAAAAATATACAATAAGGTCAAAATTTATGATAGATACATTATCATTCAAGGCATTAATAGGGTTTACAATTCAACCACAGATTTATAGAATTACATTGTTTATAAAAATTGAATCACAATTTATTTTTGGCAAACAAAAAATACACAATAAGATCAAAATTGATGACATATACATATTTTAACACATCATTTTTTTAAATGAAAATTTTGATATTTGAACTAACTATTTCCAATATATATCAATAAAAAGAGAAATAAATGATATTAAAGAATTATTTAAAATAGAAAATATTAAATACATGCTAAATTTTTTTAATCTTATATGTTCATTGAAATGAATACATTTGTTCCTACATTGACATGAATTAATAGCATCCTAATTTTGAAACTCAAAATTAATTATTTCATTCCAAACACTAAAATAAATCACTTTGAAAAATATGAGATTTACTATCAAAATAGTTAATCCACCATATTTTAAATAAATTATGGTCAACAAGAGAATTCTTTGTAAACTTAATAATATGAAAATTTAAAAACGTCTTTATATGGAATGAGTGTAAAGGAGGACCCAGAATTTAATATGCCTGACCATCCCACAACTTACCTACATTCCCATTGACCCAGTGCCCACTGTTACACCTTTATAAGGAATTTTGTAGAAGATTATTGCGTCGGTGTGAGACTACTACTTTTCGGCAATGGCTACGCAGCGGACAAAATGGTCCGCCCATGCCATGCCTTCTACATGTCCCTCATGTCAGGGCAATCACTCTCAAGCCCGTACAATCCGTCACATCCGTCAGTTAATTTTTTTATCAGTTAAAATCTAAAATATTAGCCACTCCCTCTGTCTGCCAGATTACTTGCTTTGTGCAATCTGTCCTGCGAGAGATGTTGGTAGTTGCAGGACAGGACACCATAAATGTTGCACCTTAGTTGCATGACAGGACACCGTAAATGTTGCATTTTGCTCGAAGAGTTTTTACTTTGGTATAACACTCGAAACCAGATGTAATTTTTTTTATAATAATTTATATGTTTAAATTTTTAATTTATTTTAATAGAAAGTATATTACAATATATAATTAATTGTAAGATATATATTGTATGTATAAAAAATAATTAAATGATTTTAACATTAAGAAATAATTAGATACTTACTATTGATTTTGATAGCATGATACAGTCATATAGTTATTTTTTATGTTAAAATAATTTCACTATTTTTTATTTTAAATTTACTTATTTATTTTTTATATTAAAATCTATTAATTATTTTAAATGATTTTAACATAAGAAATAACTAAATGATTTTAACATATATGATTAAAATCACTTAGTTATTTGTTACTTATATATAAATTTTAATAATATTATTATAAATTTTTAATAATTTAAAAAGTAAATATATTTAGAAAAAATAAACTATTATTTAGTATTTAAATGTTTTTAAAATAATATTATTAAAATTTATATATAAATAATTTTTATTTTCTATGTTAAAATCACTTAGTTATTTGTTAGGTTAAAATCGTATAGTTATTTCTTATGTTAAAATCATTTAATTATTTTTTATTTTAAAATTATTTATTTATTTCTTATATTAAAATCAATTAATTATTTTAATTTAAATGATTTTAACATAAGAAATAACTATATGATTACCTAACTTAAAAAATAGTTTATTTTTTCCAAATATATTTACTTTTTAAATTAAAATAATTATTTGATTTTAATATAAGAAATAAATAAGTAATTTTAAAATAAAAAATAATTAAATGATTTTAACATTAAGAAATAATTGGATACTTACTATTGATTTGGATGGTAATATATATCAAACTGCATTTTTTTTAACGATACAGTCATATAGTTATTTCTTATGTTAAAATAATTTAACTATTTTTAATTTTAAATTTACGTATTTAATTTTTATATTAAAATCTATTAATTATTTTAATTTAAAAAATAAACTATTATTTACTTATATCACTATTTAAATTTTTTTAAAATAATATTATTAAAATTTACATATAATATATCTTACAATTAATTATATATTGTAATATATTTTCTATTAAAATAAATAAAAAATTTAAATATATAAATTATTATAAAAAAATTAGGGATTTCGAGTGTTATACAAAAGTAAAAACTCTTAGAGCGAGATGCAACATTTACGGTCTCCTGTCCTGCAACTACCAACGTCTCTTGATCCAAACGTTGACAGGACAAATTGCACAAATCAAGTAATCTGGCGGACAGAGGGAGCAGCTAATATTTTAGATTTTAACAGAAAAAAAAATTAACGGGCTTGGGAATGATTGGCCTGATGGCATGAGGGGCATAGAAAAGGCATGGCATGGGCGGGCCATTTTGCCCCCTGCGTAGCCATTACCCTACTGTTACACTCATCGAGTAATGCATAGAAGATGGTAGAAGTGATTGAGTGGACGTGAGACCACAACATTTCCACTTGCTCAGGCATAATAATTATTTAGTGAACGTGTAAGGACCATTTTCCTTTCATTAATTGTAGACAAAAGATGACGATTCCATTCATTCAGTTGTATACAGAAGATCCGACAAAATTAATTACTGTACTTTTCCATGCATTCAATGGCAGGGACCCGGGATATGACAAAATTTACTGCGGTTACCTTTTCCAGTCGTTCAATAATACACGGCAATCCCAACACAAAGATGTTTAAGCGAACCAAGGGATTTCTTTAGCTTTTTTCTTACCTGATCTCTGATCAATTCTTTTTATTGAAAGCATAGATATACGCATTTTATTTTGCGAAAGATATGGAAGCTACGGTTTCATATAGCAAAGTTGCACTTGCAATCATTACAATATCATGCGGCCTCTTATGTTTGATCGCCTATCCTACAATGGCGTGCCCGCTAACCGACAGAAATGTTCTCCTGGATTTTAAGGCAGATCTTGCAGATGAGGATAAAAGGCTTAGTTCCTGGCACGGATTGAATTGCTGCACTTGGAGTGGAGTTGGCTGTAACTTCGGCACAGGCCATGTTTCTCTACTCGATTTGAATGGATACAATTTGGAGGGTGACATCCATTCATCGCTGTTTGAGCTTGCAGAGTTAGAGCACCTCGATCTCAGTGATAACTACTTTCAAGGTAACATCACTCCCCATATTGGAATGTTGAAGAAACTCAGTTTTCTTGCTTTGTCAGATGCTGGTGATGCAAATGAATTTTATGTGAGTTTGGAAAGCTTATCAAATCTAGTGAGCTTGGAATACCTCGTTCTGGATGGACTAAATATCTCTGTAGGCAAGGAGAGCGCCGAAGCTGTTGGCAGTCTACGGAACCTTCAAGAACTCAGCATGTCTGGGTGTGGGCTTAGCGGACCAATTCCCAATTCCCTTGTCAAACTCACTTCTCTCCTTCATCTCGATCTTTCAAGGAATTCTTTGTTAGCCCAAATACCTGCTTGGTTTGAAAATGTGACTGCCCACTTGCTCTCACTTGATCTTTCTGACAATTACAATCTTGGAGGAGACATTTCTTTTATTGGACAACAAATTTCACCATCACTGACTAGAATTATTCTTTCACGGACAGCTGTGGAGGGTGAAATTCCATCTGCTATAGGGAACGTTTCATCCTTGGAGAGTCTTCATCTGTTCAATACTAGAATTGAAGGTAAAATTCCTCTGTCCATCGCCAATCTCTCTAAACTTTTTTCTTTGGATCTGTCCCACAACAACTTAAGAGGATCAATCCCACCTTCGTTGGGATCACTTTCTTCCCTTTCATATCTTGACCTCAGTTACAACCAATTTAATGGAGCAATTCCTCGCACAATTTCAGATCTTGTTAGCTTAAAACACCTTTGGCTGGACTCTAATGGGTTAAGTGGTTCCATATCCCTTTCTCTCTTAGATAATCTAACTAGACTTGAATATCTGTTCCTTTCCAATAATCACCTAACCGTGAGTAGTGATTCACCCTGGATCCCACAGTTTAGAAACCTCCAGGCTCTGCGATTATCTTCCTGCAATTTAGATAGAATTCCACCGTTTCTAGTAACCCAATATGGCATGATAGAGCTGGACCTATCCGCTAACAGAATTGCAACAGATATTCCGTCCTGGATTTGGGACTTAACCAGTCTTTATTATTTGAACCTTAGCTGTAACCAATTAACAGGTTCTCTGCCATCTAGTCTAACATCCATGACTCTTATGTATCTGGATTTGCACAATAACAGCTTAGAAGGTCCTCTTCCTCTTCCTCCTGATGCTCATCTTTTGGACCTGTCGGGGAATCAGTTTAATGGTTCTATTCCTGCTGATACGGGTGCATATCTTTCAAATTCGTGGTATTTATCCTTGTCTAGGAATAATCTCAGTGGAGCCATTCCAGATTCTATTTGCACTCCAGAGTTGCAGGTTCTTGACCTGTCAAGTAATATGCTGAGCAATATGATTCCTCCCCATTTGATAAGGAAATGTTCTTCTCTCAATGTTCTAGATTTGGCGGAAAATCATCTAGAAGGTAAAATGCCAGCAGAATGGGGCAACCTGAAAGAGATTAATACATTGAAGCTCGCTGGTAATAAGTTGAGAGGACTTCTTCCGTCTTCGCTTTCAAAATGCCACACTCTGCAAGTATTGGATTTGGGAAATAACAAGTTACAAGGCACCATTCCCCATTGGATTGGGAAGCTATCACAACTGCACGTGTTGGTGTTAAGGTCTAATCATTTCCATGGCAGTGTCCCACGCCAGGTGATCGACCTTTCAAATCTTCAAATTCTGGACCTTTCACACAACCGCCTTTCAGGACCTATTCCGAGCAACCTTACAAACTTGCTTGCAATGGTCAATGAATCACAGAGTAATCCAAACCATTTGGAAAAATATACTTTAGATGGTGCAATATATACAAATAAAATTGTAATGTCGTGGAAAGGTGGGGATGGTGAGTTTGTGAAAGTTCTTTTCATTCTTAAATGTATTGATCTTTCAAATAACAATTTATCGGGGAACATTCCTCTCAAAATGGGATCCCTTAAGGGCTTGATAGTCCTTAACCTTTCAAGGAATCATCTCAGTGGCCCAATCCCAAAAACATTGGGAGACATGGATCAGCTAGAGTCTCTGGACCTCTCGATAAACAGGTTGAATGGCAAAATTCCCTTGGAACTTCAGTTGCTGACTTATTTGGAGTTCTTGAATCTATCTTACAACATGCTTGATGGAAAAGTACCCCACGGAGGGCAGTTTCTGACCTTTGGGGAGTCATCCTACTTAGGCAATCCTAAGCTAAGTGAGATTCCATTTACCAATACAACAGTCTGCAACAACTCTTCTGGATATGACAACTGCACAAGTATTGAGACAATTGGTGTAGAAAATTCAGATGCTGAAATGAAAGGGTGGGCCATCGGACTTGGATTGAGTTATAGTTTGGGATTCTCTATTGTGATTGGAATATTGTGTTTCAATAACAGGATAAGAAAGAGAGTCTTCAATTTGTATGATGATGCAGTTTTAGCTGTTGATCGGTGTATAACAGGGAATAAGTGAAAGTAGATACCTTTATACAGAGGGTTGGGTTACTATATATGGACAAAATTTCTCTTAGTATATGGCCACTGCAACTTTGTAAGCATGAGGTGAGCTAGAAATTGCTGGTGCTACTGATGTCGTAAACATTTCAATGCGTCCTAATATATGTAATTTAAATTACTGTTTAGAATTTATTTTGATGTGTAAAAGGTTATTGTAAGGGATAAAATTATATACTTATATGTTTCTAAAGTTATTTTATTAGTTCTTGCGTTGTTGGATTCAATCTGTTTTATAAGCTGGTCAATCATTTTACAGTATAATACAGTTTTAATTTTCACTCATATTTTTATAATTAGAAAAAAATCTTTTATCTGTTATTCTATTGATCACAGTCATTGCATAATTCATTTTTTATTTTCTTTATTTTATGAAAGTTTGAATTATTTACAACCATAACATAATTTTTTTCTATTTCCATAATTGCGAATGCTCATTGAATTCTGAAAAAATGTAGAGAACTTTTTTCATTGAATGCACATTGTCACGGATCTTATAGGTTGAGTGCATATTGAATGCATAGGATATTCTCGAGCCACTCATTCAGTACTATCTGATTAGCCTCCTTAATTAGTAATATTTTGTATATTCCGAAACCTGCTTTTCTAAGCTCTAAGAAAATCAGCATTGCGGCCTATAGAAAAGAGCATTACTTTACTGACGTGAGTATTTTGAGAAGTTCTTTGTTCTGTAATGGAGGGAATTTTTATCTGAAATTTCTTTTTAATGGTTTGGCTTGACCCTTGGCCAGGCTTGTTAAGTAAGCTATGTTAGCTGGTTTATGCAGGGAAGCAAAGCTAATGGACATCGACGGGTAATGCCAAATTCATGAAAAGAAAGGCTGACGCACAGAAGATATACATATTTAATGTTTTGCTGAGATATTTATTCTTAAGTCCCCTAAACTATTGAAGCTATTCTGCACTATTCTGTGGATTAAGATTTCCATATATGTGTGTCTTGAGTTTGTTGTTGTGGTATTCTTGTTGTTTGTGTAAGAGTTCTGGACTTGCTATCTGGTTTTTAATTTTTTCAAAGTTTGCATATAAATCTGAAATTATTTATTAAGGATATTTCACTCCCATAAGGGTTGCCATGTAAATCTTTTTGAGTTTTGTATGCATACTGTTTCGTTTACCTCTATAATGTTGTTGGATAGGTTTTGCAAATGTTGTTGACGTTTTTCAGATCATTTAGTCTTAAATTTCTTTATCCCAGTAAATTGGTTGTTTGTAATAGAGGTCAAAATCCCCAACAAAATTAAATCTATCGGGAATTGCAAGCCATGTGAGCTTCCGAAATGAAATAGGTGAGGCCGGAGCACAGGGGGAAGATGGATTAACATCAATAAAGAGATCATCTATAACTTATAAGAAAACCTTCACTCGAACTCTGGATGAAGCCTTAACATCTATCATGAATAAAAAATTCAATGTGTCATAAATACATGTTGACAATAAACCAAGAGAGCTAAGGTCTACAGCATTTTCTTCAAATGAACAGAAGATGACATGAAACAAAAGTACTTGAATCATACTGCATGCAGGGAGTATGCAAATATCCATCAGGCTTTTAGAAGGTAGATGTTTCTTGATAGAGAGAGGTACAGTTGGAACATGATTCAAAGTTTGGAAATATTAGATACCTTTAGATGAGACGATGCAACCAACTGTTGACACATGGTGTGCCCACCAATACATAGTATGTAATAAAGACAAGTTCGGCAAACTTAAGATTGTGCAGAACAGAGAGCCTTTAACAAGGGAAAGCTGAAGAAAGAGAAAATGCTGAACGTTACCGAGGAAGATGTAGAAGATTGAGCAGACTTACGACCATATTGTCTCAGGTATATAACTAACCGATTTTGATTGAATTTAACTCTTTATGATATTGCATAGAAAGAAAGTTAGGGGAACTATTGAGGCATGAAGAATTTGGAAAATGTTTGTAGAATGGTTGGTGAATCTCTCCAGTTAAAGAGATGTGTTTCATGCAAATTCTAAAAACTGTTTATAAATGTATGTTTTTGCAATTCTAATAACTTTGCGCAACCATTATAATATCATAGTTGCAGGAACCTTCACAAAATCATGATTTAATCCATTTTATTGCTGCTTGGCCTTGACGCCTTTTTTCCCTGAAAAATTTGCATTTTCATGCAATTAATTGGGCAAATCCATTTTTGATGTATTTTTTAATCATGATCTAATTGTGGAAAGATTAAAACTTTCCAAATTTATAAATTATACTTTTTAGGTTGGAAAAAACATTTGCGGGTCTTTTTTTTCTCATTTTTTTGGAACTTTACTCTAACCTGAATTTAACGTGAATTTAACCTGAATTTTCCCCTATTCAATTCAATTAATAGAATTTTTAATTTTTAATCTTTTGGTTTGCCAATTTATTCCCAAGAAATTTCGCTACCACTATACTTTATGCCAAAAGTTGAATGATTTACTCAAAATTTGTCAATTTGCAAATCTAAATTCGAATTTGAAAAGAATTAACCAGTTAGGAAAACATGGCCAATAAAATCCACCATATAGAAGGTAACGAATAAAAGGAAAACTTTTGGAAGAACTTTGTCTTTCTAATGAAATACTAGGTACAGTATTGATTGTTTCAGCAAGGGAGTGGAGGCAAGAGAACTATGGTTCTGCATTTACTCTAAAGATGTAAATTAATGAACTAGCATTCACATGTAGACCAAGATTTGTATTTCATTTTGTGCATGTGTAAGAAATATTTCATCTGTTTCAAAATTCTAATATTTCATGTGTGAGAAATCGTTCAGATCATTTTTTGCAAATTTGATGACAAATGCCACTTTATTTTCATATCTAAGTGTTTATAAAGTATAATGTTTATAATGAGAAATCGATAATTAATCTCAAGTCTTTTTCAAATATCTGTAGTATTCTAATTCTACTGAACTTAGTGGAGTTTATGTAGTGGAGATTTCAGAATATAATCCCCCAGAATACATTCTAATTCCTATACATGATGAACGTTGTACATCTGTTTATTAGAGAGTACTCTATGCTGACTGTTTAGAATTTAGTTGTCTTCCTTACTTATAGATTTCCATAGGGAAGGCCTGCCCACAAATAGAGGAAGATCTTCGTTTTAGACACCACCCCTCAAGATTTTGTCCCTCACAAAATTCAGGGATAACAGACAAAGAGGGATAACATACAATAGTTTGTAATAACATGGTACTTGCTTGAAATACCATGATTCGTGTGTTCAAGAGTCTATGTGGAGAACAAATAACATTTTTAATCGTGCAGCACTTTAACATAAACCGTATCATAAGCAATTGATAGTTGTGGAAAGTTTGAATTTATTATTCTGAATTGATAGAATCTTGTATTTAGGTGAACTGAATATCTAAAATAGTACAGTATAATCTTTTGGTTATATTTTACACATTTTTTATCAGCAATTCACAGCCAATGTGTTTGTGTACATGTTTGAAAGCAATCGATTTAGACCCTAATAGAGTTTCTAGTTTCGCAGACAGCAATTTAACATTTACAAATTAACACTATCAAATCTTCTAGTTTTTTTTGTTTATCTGTACCTTAAGTACAAGAACAAAACTGGCTAGATGATTGAGACGGATGAGTTTCTCATGTTTGGGTGCCTTAAAAGTCTTGTTTCCCACTTTATGATTCAAAGGAGTTCAAGTGGGGATTAAATTTATCTTGTCGTGATGTTGGGAATATTCCATTAAGAAAACTTCTCAGTAATTGCATTACCTTTTTATATTCTGTTTACAACATGCCAGACAAGTTTTTACCAATATAAAACAGCTATAGTATTGTCACAAAGTTCACTATTTGTACTTAAATATAGGGTCTTCTAGGATAATCTGAACATTGATGGTACATGAATGATTTCAAGTTCTTTATATTTATTTTAGAATTTTTATGTTAAACAGCTGAGTAATGGATGGATATTGAGCAGGACATAGTAGAGAGAGGCTATAATTTTCACCGACAAAATATCAAATTCCAGTTGAGAAATTCATTTTCCTGTTGAATGTGACTAAGTCATTTAAGTCAGATTTTTTGGCAAATGATGTTGAATATGCTGTAAGAGCTTTTATTATAAAGTTGTCAATTTTTGAATCAAGGCTTCAACCACTTCCTGATAGTAAGTACTGTAATCTTCATTCGTCTAGGCCTTCCAGAATAAATTAACAAGCCTTTAGAAAGAAGAAATTTTGGGAGGAAATACATGTCTGGAGAATTATGAGCATCCAGAGTCAATGGTTTATATTTTCAAGTAGAGAAGCATTTTTTCTAGATTTCTAGATTTCGTTTTACAAATTGTGCATGGGAAATGGTAGGCTACTTTAAGCAGCTACCTGAGTGTTATGTTTAGCATTTGCTTCTTTAGTTTTGTAATTTTCTTTTCCTCCACTGCTGGTGTTAGGCTTTGCATGTGGTTTTATAATTGTAATTATTTTCAGTTTTAGGAATAACTCCTGGTAGTTTCCTTTATTTGATATTCGTAAATGCTCCCATTCTCTTACTTTTAACGTACATGAAAGCACACGTATGGAGTTTACTATAGAAAATGTCTATTCTGTCAAATTTTTTGGTTGTCACCCTCTTGTCTATAATGCACCAGAACCTAAGCTATTAAGCCTAGAGTAGTAACTATTATATTTTTACTTTTTTCCTTAGGCAAATTTGTAATATTTTCTCTTAGGGTTGATATGCAATGCACCAGAAAGGACACTAAAAAGCTTAGAGAAATGCCTTTTATTGGATGCTTTACTTTTGGCTAAAGCAGTGGGTTGCCTTTCTGACATATGTAAGGACAAACGCATCTTTGTAATTATTTTTTCCTGTGTAAAATATTTACTGCTCATTAATCTGATAAATTCTAGCTGATTATCGAATAAAAGATTTTTAACAGGGCCAAAGATAGTCTAGCAGGCTCTACAATTTTTGCTTTGTGAAGTATTTATAAACCATATATTTTTTGCATTAGGTTTTCATTTTTTCCCTTGCTGATAAATGCAACACACAATGTTTATGATAGGTGGCCTCAAGAAGATGAGAAAACCTCAATGTTAGGGGCAATTGCTCTCTTACTGGACTCTATTACTCAAATAAACAAGTACATGCTCAAAATTCAGCTTTGTCAAGTCTCTTTCTCATGCTTTCCATTCCAAAACACAATCCCATTGAAAAACAGAGAACAGGAAACTTTATTTCAATTCAGAAAAACTTCTACATGTATATCATCTGAAGAGAGAGAATACTTAAAAAAATGTATAAATTGGCAAGCAAAATTAATGTGCTTTACAATCTTGTTTTAACACTACAATAATTATCTTAAAAGGGTATTCATATAGAAAATCTAAAAGACTAATTTGGCCTAAATGCAAGCATATGCAGCTAAAATTAGGTCTTAGAGAGCAATTTGCTTTATTTATTTTTACTTAATTAATGCTAGATGCCATTTTATCTAATGAACAATGGGTTGATGAGATATACCAATGGATTGACTCTCACAAATTGGGCTCATTCAAGCTTGACATACTTTTCTTTTATGCACTAAAAGATATTTATGAAAATGTTTAGACTTATTTATGATACTATTGGTAAATGGTTATGGATTTTTTAATGTTTTGATAAACATTTCATGTTAAGAGATGATACATTATTTTTTATATGGATGATGATATGCTGAGTACTATGTTGATTTATTCATATTCAATTATTTACATTTACTTATGATGTTATCTTGTTATGTGCTAACTTTACTTCATGTTTATATTAGATATGATGATGTGTTTATAATATGATGTATTGTTATTGTGGACGTGGAAGGGACAGTACCATTCCACTGATTGTGAGCAGGGTGTGATATTGCATTTTCACTTATGTGTTTACTCCATGACTATATTTGTATGTAGATGCATAACCCACTCGCCCTCCCCCCGCCACACACACACACACACACACACACACACACACATATATGTACATACATGTGTCTGTGTGTGTGTTTGTTGTGCATAGACATTTGGTGTTATGTAGGATGCAGGTACTAGACATTGACTCCACTTGGTTTCATAGGTTTAAGTGTCTTTAATCTCAATTGAAAGTCAATTAGAGAATGATATAATGTCTTATCACATGCTAGGTTTGGATGATATCTTGTCAGTTCTAGTATTTTGGTTATGTTGTCATGTAAGAGTTATGTGGTATGTTATTTTAATTATTATGTTGGGTTGGATTTTTATTAAGTCATGGTGTTTATTTAATTAATAATTCTATTAAGTTCTACTATGTAATTAATAATTAATATCTATTGTGAGTTTATTATATATTAATAATTGATTATTTTAAGAAATTTTACTATTGAGCTTTTATATTTCATTGTTAATTTATTTTCACTTTATTTTATTTGCTTTATTGGCTAATTGGGAGTTTAATTTACTAATTATTAGTTTTAATTATTTTTCCTTGTTTTCGAAGGTGGAGGTGGAGTGAGCTTTATGTTTTGCATTGAAGTTGCTATTGGAGTTTTGTGCATGAAGGGAGATTATTTTTTAGGATTTTTTCCTTATGTTTTATTTTAGGGATTTTTGGAGAATTTTGAGAGGTGATTTGCATTATTGTGGTATGGGCTAAAAATTGAGAAGGCTGTGATATTTTCTAGAGAAATTTAGTTATTTTTGGGTTGCATTGAAAGAAGAATTACTTTTGAATTTTGAAGAAGTTTCCTATGCATGCTTGGTTGATTTCAGACTATGGGTTGGATGTTTCATTGTTGTTGTGGTTTGCATTAAGGAAGGTTGCATCTTGATTCCAAAAAAGAAAGATTGTCTTCTTTTTTTTTGAAATTGTCTTCAGAATTATTGGGAAGAAATCTATGAAATTATTTATGTGTATTCCATTTGCTATGGATGAGGATTTTTGGGTTCTTTCAAAGATTAGTTTTGTGTGTGTCTTGTTTGTAATTTTGAAAGGAAATATGTAAATTATTTTCAACGTTTCTTTTTTTAAGTTTTGGACTCTTGCCTAGTATTTCTTTATGTAGAAATATTCTATGTTCTAGGGTCTTTTATTTTAGTTTCTGGGTCTTATACGTTTCTTTTTAGATTAATTTGTATGAAGTTGGATCTTGTTTCAAATTTGTAAGTTTGTTTATAAATTTTATTTTACTGTTGTGTCAAATGTCATTTTCTTTTATGTCATATGCGCTAAAACGGATCGTGAATGCACTAGAGGAATTAACATATGTGCTACTTTGTGCATCATATGCACCATAATTTCCCACAAAAGCACTAGTTTGGTTATTAAATGCGCTAAATGAATATGTAAATGTACTATCAGAAAGTGCAAGTGCACCAAAATAGTGTTTAAATGTGCTAATCTGGTTATTTTATTTTTTTGACTTGTTCTCAGGATTTGTGATAGTTTTATTTAGGCTAGAGACATGTTTTTAGACTTGTGTTTCCTTGTGATGATTTTTTAGAATTGTTTAATTGGAATTTGTGGAAAATATATTATGATTCTCGATATTGCATGGTGGTATTTGTTTGGAATTATGTTTATGAAACATATTTACTATGATATTTTATATTTTAATATAGAACTAGATGATTATGCGTATGATAGCATTATAAAATATCTTTATGATTTGTATTTGTCCCTAAACTTTAGGAACATGTTAGGGGGATTGGATTTTGTTGGCAACTTAGAGGAATTGATTATGTGTTGCATTGAAGTTTTGTCATTGATGTCAAAACTAGTTATTTTGGTTGTATCTGTCATTCATGCTATTCAGATGTGTATCACAATTAGTTGGTTCAGAATTTGATGATTTAAATGCTATAATTTGCTCTAGTAAGCCTTTTGGTCATCGATAAGGGTTTTACTAATAGAGCTTTGTTGAAGATCTTTTGATGCACTTGATAAGTGGTGTTGGTGCAGATTATAGATAGCTCATGGGATGTTGTTGGTTATCTTGTTTCTTTTCTTGTTGATCGGTGGTGTTGGATTTGGTTTATGGCAACCTATTTTGGGTCCGATCTTATTTTGCTAGGTTATGGACTGGTTTACATAACGTGTTGGGGGATGATCCCGACGCATTACCCATTGGATTTATTGAATGGTTTATGTTGTTTTGATCCCAGACCGACTTGGATGATCATTGGATTGCGGGTATATGTTTTGAATTTATTGTATTATCTTTTAGGTGGCTGACCTAATTGTTTAGGTTCTAGGCTGGTATATATATGATGTAAGATATCTTTCTAGATCATGGATGGGTTATGGGATTAGGCGGTTATCTATGTACGAATAATGCTATAATCATATGCACAAGTTTTGGTCAATCATAGGTTGGTGAAAGAGGTTTAAGACCTCTAGTATTGAGCTTAATTGGAACTGTACTCAAGCATAGGAGATGTTATTCTTGCATTTCATTCTTCTTTCTAGATTGTAGTCTAGATTTCTTTTGTTGTCAGTGAGGCTCCTTTTGTGATGAGAAGTGTGCTATAGGCCGTTGGCCTTCCCGCATGTGCAGATCCCTCTTTTTGTAATCACATTCCACCGTGGTTTTTCCCTTTACTGGGTTTTCCACGTACAAATCTTGGTGTTATCTTTTGTGGATGATTGGTAAATATTTTTTTGCTTATATTTGTTCTTAACTGTTATATCTTCTATTCCAGTATTTGGTTTATGTATTCTAGTAATAAGGTTTTAATGCTTAAAGTTTCATAATCTGTTGACAATGGATTCAACCCCCCCAGTTGTCCTCTGATTATCTGATTTTTCTAATAATTAGTATCAGAGCTTGGTCCTCTTTGTAGAAGCTTAACCATTTGAGGAAGATCCAATGGCATCTAATAGTTCAAGTTCATCAAGTTCATTTGCATCTATTTTTTAGAGATAAATTCCTAGGCTTGATGGAACAAATTACAGGTTATGGAAGATTCAGATGGAGACTCATCTGAGATGTCTTGCGAAAGAAATTTGGGAGATCACCAAGAAAGGATATACAACTCATAATTCGGCATCTAGAAATCCTCCTCTGACAGGATTGGATAAGGACATTGAGAATGATTGTAGAGCTAGAGAAGCTCTTTTATGTGCACTTTCTGATCATCAAATAATGGGACTAACCGACAAATTATCTGCAAAGGCTATATGGGATAAATTGGAGACTCTGACTGAAGGTGACCATGCTGTTAAAATTGTTAAACTTGATGGTTAGCGGGTAAGATACGAGAACTTGAAGATGGAAGAAGATGAAAGGATTACTAGTTTTATGGAGAGAGTCAATGAAATTAACGTAGGAATTCAGTGTTGTGGTGGATCTCTAAGCGAAGATGAAATAGTTTCTAAAGCATTGAGATCTTTGCCACCGCCTTATAAGATGAAGGATATTGGAATTAATTAGTTGAGAACAATGGAAAACACCAATATTAACAGGGATACTTTGGTTGAAAAGTTATCTTCTTTTGAGCTTGAGGAATTTGGACCTTCTAGAGCTGCAAAATCTGAATCTTCTTTTCATGCATCCGCATCATCTACCGGCAAGAGTGATTGGAAAGACTTATATGCTAAGGAACTAGAGGAAATGAAGAAAGAAGATGAAGAATTTGAGAAACTTGAAGCCCTATTTTCTAGAAGAGTACCTAAAGGTCTGACAGGAAGTAAGTATGAAGGATAATCATGTTTTAAATGTTTTGCATGTAACAAGATAGGCCATTTTGCATCTAGATGTCCTGAAAGGAATTCAAGATTTGTAGAAAGAGCTAGAAGATCTTTTAGGCCTAACCACAATTATCAGAACAAGCATAAGTACAGGAGAAACAAAGAAAAATCATGCTATTATGCAGATGAGGAAGGTGTGTCTGATTCTGATAATGAACTAGCACAAGATTCTGCTAGTGGATCCAACAATGGAAAGGAATGGTATTCTTGGCTATCAAGGAAGATGATCTAATACCTGAAGGGATGGACCTCGCTGCTAAATTTGAAGACAAGGATGAATGAGTGATAGACAGTGGATGCTCACATCATATGATTGGAGATAAAAGGAAGTTTCTATCTTTGCAAAATTTTTATGGTGGTCTTGCTAGATCTGGAGATGACAAAGCATGCATGATCAAGGGAAAAGGAACTATATTATTGGATGGTAAGAACAATACTGATAATGTCTATTATGTTGAAGGTTTGAGGCATAATCTTTTGAGTGTAGGATATTTGGTGGATAAGGGATTTTAGTTATAGTTCAAGGATGGAAAATGCAATATTATCAACAGATCTAGATTGGAGATTTCAATCGATACTTAGACTAGAGGTAACATCTTTTATTTGAACTCTAGTGAGAAGACATGTTTGATTGCACAAATTGATGAAAGTTGGCTATGACATAACGGATTGTGTCATGTGAATTTTGATTGCATTATAAAGATTAGTTCCACTAAGGTAGTTAGAGACATACCTAAGATTGTGAAGCCCTATAATCTAGTATGTAAGGAATACCAAATTGGAAAGAAAGTCAAAAATTCTTCTAAGAGTATACAAGACAAATCTAATGATGTTATTGATCTTATTCATACTGATTTGTGTGGTTATGCTAGAATAAAAAGTTTTTAGGGTGATAGATATTTTATGCTAATCATTGATAACTATTTTAGAATGGCATGGGTTACTTTTCTAAGGGAGAAATATGAGGCGTTTGAAAAGTTTAAAATCTTTAAAGATAAATTTGAAACAGAGATAGGATTGAATATTAAATGCTTAAGGTCAGATCAGGGTGGAGAATTCACATCCGGTAAATTTAATAGCTATTGTGAGAAGCATGGGATAAGAAGACAGTTGTCTGCACCCCAGACACCTCCACAGAATGAAATTGTGGAAAGAAAGAACAAAACTATCTTGGGTGCGGCTAGAACTATGATGATGGAAGCTAACCCACCTCATATATATTGGAGAGAATTTGTGAGCACGATGTTATACACATTCAACATAGTTCATATCAAAGGAGATACTGGTAAGACATCTTATGAGTTATGGTTTGGTCATACACCTACACTCAAGTATTTCAGAATCTTTGGTAGTAAATATTATATCACAAGAGATGATTCCATTGGAAAGTTTGATCCTAGATGTGATGAAGGAATATTTATTAGTTATTCTAATGAAACAAAGAATATAGATGTTATAACAAAAGATATAGAGAATTATGGAGAGCACTAATGTCAAGGTGGATGAGTAGTATAGAGGTCAAATCAGAACTTATGAGAGAGAACCGGTAGTGGAAATGATCATAACTGAACCGATAGCACTGACACCAGAATAGAATGTTGAACCAGTTACTCCCACAGTATTAGAAAATTCAATAGTAATTGGAGATCACAGCAGAGGAACAGAAAATCATAAGACTCCTAAGTATGTAAGATTTAATCATTCAGAAGATCAGATCATTCGAGACAAGAACAAAGGAGTGATGACAATAAGAGGGTTGGCAGCTGATGATGTATATTTAATTTCTCAAAGTTGAACCGGCATCAGTAATTGAAGCATGCAAAGATGAACATTGGATGAAAGCTATGGAAGAGGAATTAAATCAGATAGAAAAGAATAATACATGGACTTTAGTTCCCCGACCTAAAAATAAGAATGTTATTGGAACTAAATGGATTTTGAGGAATAAATTGAAAGAAGATAGAAATGTTGTGAGGAATAAGGCTAGGTTGGTTTGTAAAGGATATTCTCAGAAGGAAGGAATTGATTATGATGAAAATTTGGCCTCGATAGCTAAGATTGAAGCTACGAGATTATTTCTCACCTATGCTGCACATAAGAACTATAAGGCTTATCAGATGGATGTTAACTGTTCATTTTTGAATAAAGATCTTGATGAGGAAGTTTATATTGAGCAACCTGATGGATTTTCACTTTCAAAGGACAAAAACATGGCTTGCAAGTTAAGGAAAGCTTTATATGGATTGAAACAAGCCCCTAGAGCTTGGTATGCAAGGTTGGATAAATATCTTTTGAAGTTTGGTTTTACTAAAGGTAATTTTGACAGTAATTTATATTATAAGATCACTGATGATGACATATTGATTGTTGAAGTCTTTGTTGATAATATCATTTTTGGAGGTAAAGATAAGTTGTGTATGGAATTCTCTAACAATATGAAGAATGAATTTGAGATGTCTATGTTTGGGGAAAGGAAAATTTTCTTCTCGTTTTGCAGATTACTCAGACTGATAAAGGTATTTTCATTTGTCAAACTAAATATGCTAGAGAGTTGTTAAAGAAATTTGGCATGGAAAATTCTAAACCGGTAGGTACTCCTATGGTTACAAGTGAGAAACTGACAAAGAAAGATGTATCAGCTCTAGTAAATCCTACAAGGTACAAGTCTATGATTGGAGGTTTGTTATATTTGACTCAGACTAGACCGGATATAATGAATGCAGTTTATATTGTATCAAGATATAAGAGTGATCCTAGAAAGAGTCATGAGAGTGCGGTGAAAAGGATCTTTAGGTATTTGGAAGGAACAACTAAATATGATTTGTGGTATCCTAAAGTTGATGATTTTATACTATGTGCATATACAGATGCAGATTGGGTTGGAGATGTTGATGACCGGAAGAGCACATCTGGTGGAGATTTTTTTCTTGGAAAGAAACTTGTTTCATGGATCAATAAGAAGCAGTCATGTACTTCTTTATCTACTGTTGAAGTTGAGTATTTTGTTGTTGATACTAACTGTACCCAAGTCCTATGGATGAAGCAAATGTTGAAGGATATAAGGGTGGACTGTAATGAACCAGTAGTTATTCACTATGATAAATTTGCTGCTATTGACATATCAAAGAATTCGGTATTTCATTCTAGGACAAAGCACATATCTATTAAATACAAATTTTTGAAGGATCAGGTGGAATAAAATGAAGTCAAACTGGTTTATGTGAACAATAAAGAGCAGATTGTAGACATTTTCACTAAAAATTTGCCTAAAGAATCATTTGAGTACTTTAGAGACAAATTGGGGGTTTCTGCCCCTCTGGTAGAGACCCGAATGATGCTGCTTGGCATCAGTCTGGTATGCATTTACAAAGAAATTATTTATTCCACATTGATGTGGAGGTGCTACTACTCAGGGGGAGTAGTCGGCTGTGTGGTTCAAGGATTTATGATTTATCTTTGATGTTTATGTCATATTTCTGGCATTAATGTCAAAGGGGGAGAGATATACATGTGAAAAATTGAGTTTAATTATAAAGGGGACAAATCTGATCTTAACAGAGATATCATTCATAGGGGGAGCTTGGTTTGTTGGTTCAGAAATTCATTGTCACATCATCTTGTGGAGATTGTTGGCTATCTTCCTTTGGGGGAGACTTGTTTGGCATTTCTTGGCACTTGGATGTTTTTCACATCCAGTGTTGCCATAAATGCCAAAGGGGGAAATTGTTGGCAACTTGGAGGAATTGATTATGTGTTGCATTGATGTTTTGTCATTGATGTCAACACTAGCTGTTTTGGTTGTTTACCGACTTTCGGTAGGTTGCGGTAGAGTGGTTGGATTATGATATTGATATGGTATGCTTTAATTTATGGAATTGGTTTGGATCTATCATTCATGTTATTTAGATGTGTATCATGATCGGTTGGTTTGGGATTTGATGACTTATATGCTATAATTTTCTCTAGTAAGCCTTTTCGTCACCGGTAAGGGTTTAACTAGTAGAGCTTTTTTGAAGATATTTTGATGCACTTGATAAGTGGTATTGGTGCGGCTTCTAGATGGCTCACAAGATGATACTAGTTATCTTGTTCATGTTCCCGTTGATTGGTGGTGTTGGATTTGGTTTATGGCAGCCTATTTTGGGTTTGGTCTTATTCTACTAGGTTATGGACCATTTTATGTAACGTGTTGGTGGATGATCCCGATGCATTACCGGTTGGATTTATTGAATGGTTTATGTTGTTTTGATCCCAGGCCGACTTGGATGATTATTGGATTGTGGGTTTAAGTTATGAATTTATTGTATTATCTTTTAGGTGGCCGACGTAATTGTTTAGGCCCTGAGTTGGTATATGTATGATGTAAGATATCTTTGTATGTCATGGATGGGTTATGAGATTAGGCAATTATCTATCTGTGAATAATGCTATAATCATATGTAGAGGTTTTGGTCGATCATAGATGATCGAATTGAGTTGGTGAAAGAGGTTTAAGACCTCCGGTTCTGAGCTTAACCAAGACTGTACTCAGGCATAACAGATGTTATTCTTGCAGTTCATTCTTCTTTCTGGATTGTAGTCTGGATTTTTTTTTGTAGTCAGTGAAGCTCTTTTTGTGATGAGGAGTGCACTCTAGGTTGTTGGCCTTCTTGCATGTGAAGGCCTCTCTTTTTGTAATCACATACTTCATAATTATTATCAGACTGTGGGTAGGCTTTCCACCGTGGCTTTTCCCTTTACTAGGTTTTCCACGTACAAATATTGGTGTTATCTTTTGTGGATGGTTGGTAAATGTTATGTAGCTTATATTTGTGCTTCACTTCTATATCCGCTATTCCAGTATTTGGTTTATGTATTTCGGTAATAAGGTTTTAATGCTTAAAGTTCCATAATTTGTTGACAATTGATTCATTGCCCCCCTCTTAGTTATCCTCTAGTTATCTGAGCTGTCTAACAGCTTCCAAGTGAGTTTTGGGGCTTGTAAGTGGCTTCCAAGAGATATCATTGTGGTTTTTGTTGTAAATAAGTGATAACCTTATTGTATTTATTTAGGGGTTGGTACTTTTCACATTAAAAAGATAATTATGGTTGATGTTGGAATCAATGAACACTGAGAGGAGGTGTGAATCATTATTCTACACTAGAATCACATCATGTATTCACATGTTGATCTAGTGCACATCTCTAAACTTAACCTCAAGAGGCTTCCTCATTTTTCACTTTAGTTGTCTGCTCTATGCATCCAATCACCCGCCTTGGCTTGCTTTGGTTGTCTTATCCCAAGGGGTCATGATGTATGCCATGTATACTATGGGATAAGAAAGGTATTACCACTTAGCAGTGGGAAAGGATCTATGTCACTTGGTGGTATTAATGTAACATCCATGAGGAGTAGATGCATCTTCAGCTTGACATATGACCTGGTAGCTTTTCCATATGCCATCCTTGCTTACTATAATAGCACATTCTCTGTGAATCTTCTCTTCATCCAGTGGGAGTCCTGTTGTATAACATCCAACTCTTACCGATGGCTTGCACATGCTTCACCTCTGGTGTTGACATGATTATTGTAGCATTCCACCTCTTCATCACAATCATCAACATCCCATTATGTTTTCTATCTTACGGGGCACATGCTTATCGGCTAGCAGCCACTCAATGCCAATACATTACTTACTGGTTATCATACCACACTAGTCTCTAGTGCATGTCTTCAACACATGCCATTGCAGACTTGTATATCGGTGACCCGCAATACTAGTTGACATCAATGTCAACAATACGCTTCAATCTCCCATACCAGTCATGCTATACTGATTGACATCAATGACAACACAATGCCAAGAATCTCCCCCTTTGGCATTAATGTCAACACACATGTAGTATCTAGTATACTACAGATACTTTCTCTACCTTTGACAACAATGGAAAAGGTTCTTGACAACCAGTATACTGCAAGCTCTCTCTTCCCCTTTTGTACTCGTTTCTTGTTCCATTTTTACCACTATGCTATGCAAGTTCTCAACTAGCAGCACTTGAACTGAAGGGTGACACCAAACTATTTGACATATTCTCCCCCTATGCAGATAACTCATATCTTGTTCACATCTCCCTATATACCGGTCCATGATGCAACAACAATGACACTTGATCTCCTCCTGTGTCAAGTGTATCAGATACCAATCATAAAAATATGTTTGTGAACTCCCTTTGAATCACAACCCTATGGTCTTCATTTTTCTGTTATGTCCTAAACCGGTACCCCAAACTGCACATGTAGCAGTGGAAGTGAGCATCTATGAGTGCTGATGGTCTTTCACTTCCATGACATCCATCCCATTTTTATGATATAAACATACCTGACCATAATGTTGTCACATTGACTCCATGTCAACTCTCACATCAGTTGACATCGTAATGTCTCATACACATGGTATCGGCTACAGGTCCAACACACTATTAGTTAGGACAACTTCTGATAACATTAGAGACATAAATTGATCTGTCCAGGCTACCAGAGCCACTGCAATAGAACCATAACATATTAACTCACAAATTCTTCCATACTAGTAACTATCCCTACTGGCAACATACTGCACTTGCTAGTTTACTGTACCAATTCAATATCTCTGTTAGTATACTTTGTCCATTAGCTCTCCTTCCTATGTGACATCCCACTTTGAAACTTGCAGCAGTGATCCATCTCGCCCGTGTGAATGTGTAGCCAAGATATCAATTGCACACATTCTTTCATCTCAGCTTCTTCATCATGTCGGTGATTGCCCATCCTTTCCTCTGTCCTTCTCAATATTTGGGGGTGAATGATCTAATCAACATTACTCCCCCTAAGGATCTGCATCTCCTTTAAACTTTAGGAGATATCACCTATGCATTGAGTGCATAATGTTGATTCATGGACGTGTTCTCTTCCTTCTTCCTTCATACCTTCTTGGACCCCCTCCTCTTCTCATTTGTAGCCTTTGGATCAGGTCTCATCTTCTTCTATTGATAGGTATTTTCTTTACCAGGTTCTACAATATGACTGGATATATTGCCATAGAAGCATACTACATTCATCCCAAGCACTTGTCTTGAGGACCTTCTGTCAAACTGGTTTAAGTCTCTTCTTTTGTTCATGCCATTGCGGCTAGCTACCGGTCTCCATGGATTTCTTGAACATGCAGGAGTATTTCTTCTTTTTCTTCCATGCAGTCCTTTGTTTCTCATATGCCTTGTAACTTCCTTTGTGTTGATTAGGACTGTTCCACCGGTTACTATAGGACTAAGAGTTCTTCCTGCATTGATGACTTTTATGGCCAAATTCAATGAATTTTTAACATACACAATTTACATTTCTAGGAGCAACAACGAGATTCTTGTTGGCATAACCGGAAGTAAGCATATACATGTTTCTATATTTTCATATCTTATGCCCATATGCATTACATCTCTTGCACACTAACTTGTTATTTCTAGGAATAACACATTTTCTACTCCTAGACATCATTTTGCATTCCTCTACCCTATGGCCATATCCTTTACAATCAAAATAGTAATCGGAGAATGGAGATTTATTACTTAAAAATTCATTCTGCCAAACATGAGGTGATCTGACCGATTTTGGCTTCTCCACTTCTACTTCTCTGGGGTGTTGCATCTCTTTGTCTTCCACTAGTGGGGAGTCTCTTAGGCTGCCTTCTTGCATTGTTGTTTCTGGTGAACCTATCTTATCTCAATTTTTGTTTTCCTTTAGGATCTGCATTATTTATTCTTGTTGCACCGGTCTTCATTTTTAGCCTCAAGTCCTCACCTGTTATAGCTAGGTCAACCTTCTTTCTTGGTGCACTTCGAACTGTGAAGGTCTGACCCTTGTTATCTCCATTAGAGGAGACAAACAGAATGTCCTTGTGAGAGACATCCTAACTTGTAGAGCATTCACCAGTAGCATATCCTAATCCTCTGGTATCCTTGGTGTGTTTTTGTTTAGTCAGCATCTTGTCCAAGGCATCAATGTTGCCATCATATCGGATCCTTACCATGAGCTCATTTTGACACTTCTCAAGGTCTTTCCTGATGTTCTCCATTTCTCCTTTTAGGTCTTGACAATATTTGTCCTTTTTCTCCACTTCTAGTTGGAGTTCCTCACATCTTCTCTCCTTAGCATCAAATATTGATTTCAATTCACTAGTCAATCCTTTTGCCTCTTCTAGTTAAGATGCCAATATTCAAATATTATTATTTGATTCTTTGAGGCATGTTCTCAACCAACTGCATTCTTTAGGAACTGAATCTTTGTACCTCTTAAATTTATTTCTAACATTTTGCAGCTCTTCTAGTGCACTTACCAGTTCACATTCAAGATCAACTTCAGCTTCATCTTTATTATCACTCCGAAACACATCTTTCCTGTAAGAGTGATCTGCATGATTACTCTCTAATGTGTGTCTCTCATCTTTTGATTCTTGAGACATAAAGAGGTGAGTTTCCTCTTATCATTTCTGTTGCTGCTAACAGATCTACCTTCATCATCTACAGACACATGTGCTTCATTTATTTTCTTGTTTCCACAAACTAGTTCTGTAGTGTGAGGTTCATTGCCATAAAGTTTCTTCAATTTGTCCCATAGGCTTTTAGCATATCTGCATCTATCCACCTATGAGGAGACATCACCGGATATCCCACTGAGTATGGCCTCCATAGCTTCATCATTATATTTGTTTTTCCTTTCTTCTTTAGGACCGGTGGGAGGACTGACTTTACTAGGGCAAGCATTTACTATTGACATCGATACATCAAACCCAAGAGAGGATAGGTAGACTTTCATCCTACGACTCCAAACATAAAAGTTTGAACCATCAAAAACTAGAGTAGGATGTGACACTAAACAAACCATTGTGTTCAAACACTAGAATCTACCCAAGCTAGAGAAATCTTATCAATCGAAAACCTATTCTCTGATACCAATTGTTGAACACAAGATGCCACTGAGATGGGGGGGGGTGTGAATCAGTGATTTCTATGTTCTTAATCCTTTTACCTCCAAGAGAGATTATCGGTTACCAACCTAAGAACCAAAAAAAATTATTGGTAAGATAAAACTAGACAACACAATTTAACCACACAAATGGCACATCACATAACACGAATATATACAAGGAAAACCCAAGATGGAAAAAACCTCAGTTAGAAATTATGTTGGAGTCTACTACTCCAATCTAGCCTCACAGTAAAAACCTTTGGTTACAATGTTTAGGGAACCAACCCGAGGAGTACCACTCTTTCTTTAGGGCACCAACACAAGGAACACCAACCCTTGATTTTAGGGTGCCAACCTAAGGAGCACTGAGCTCCAACTCAGTGATCTATCTTACATAATTAGTTTCAAAAGTAATAGTTTAATTACAAGTGAATCTTGTAACCACTGAATACAATTTTTGTTCTTCTGGTTTCTCATCTCCTCTGTGTCACTGATTTACTTCTACTCTTCCTTCTATCTCTCTCTCAATCTCTCTGCTCACCTTCACTTGTTGTTGTAGACACACTAGTTCTACCTCTGCCTGTTGGATGATCAGTTAGAACATAAACCATTGTCAGTTTCTCTACTCACTACCTACAGGATCTTCTCTCCCATACAAACATGCAACTTCTTCATTCTCCACTACTTTCAAGTCAGCATCAACACTACCGGTTCCTACCTTTGTAACTCACTTTGCAGTTTTCTGATTTGTATCATCTTGTCGGTTAAGCCAATGTTAAACCCTCTCACCAGTTTAACCTTCCCGACTAGCTCTTTGCTTCAGATGCTGAGTTCCTTGGCTCTTCTCAATCTTGTCTCCTCTTTTCTCTATCTAGAATCTCTCTCCTTCATCATTCAGCATCACCGAATATGGCCTTCTGCCTTCATTCTTATTACTGAGCTTTTAGGCCAAAATGTCACTTCAAACTATTGACACGCAAGGGTTTCTTCCACTAATCATGAGGTTAATCAGATCCAATCAGATCTTGTTCTAAGCAAGGATGAACAACCTGAAAGTAATCAAGCATCTCCTGCCATATCTTCTTCCTTCCAAGGCACAAGAAAAACATGGATAGTCAATTTGCAAGGCACAAGATTAATAACCATAAATGGTTATGTAGATTGCACCACCAACCTCATTCTATACCTGGACACACTACATCGATTGATGCATCCCATCAGTCACCTCTATTCTACCTTCCTTGAGCCGCATACCTCTGCAATGCCTACCATGATTTTCGCAGTCAACATTAAATGTCAACCAAATACCAACAACCTCACTGACACAACACTTTACCAACCTTTGCAAGCTTGCCACTTCAACTCCACGTGGTATCCCTATCATTATCCATCTCTTCTTAGACCTTTGTGTTAGTTCAAACAGGATCACCGACCAAACACTCAATCGTTCACTAATACATTTGGACTAGATTTCCGACTAAGGTTTCTGGCGGAGAAGGTATATTGTGACCAAATTTGATTTTTATTTGAAAAAATGCTCGGATTCGTCGTAATTCCGATGGCAATTTGCCATTTGGTTTCGACGAAGAAGGCATTAGCAGTGAAAATTTTCTTTTTTTCAAAAAAGTGCTCGAGTTCATCGTAATTCCGATGACAACGGCCATTACTTAAAAAAGAAGAAGAGGGCAATTCATTTGTGCATTCCAATCCCGCATAGGTGTCCGTGGGGACTTCAACCCCCAAAAACATCAAACCCGCATCGAAGTCATTTGTGCATTGCTTGCAATCTTGCGTAGGAGGTAGATTCTTCACTTTAATTTCATGTTGCAAAAAATATACCATTCAAGAGATTCTACAACTTTTTCTTGCTTTTATACATGCTAGCTATGCCTGCATTCTTGTGGGATATTGACCGATTGTGAAAGAAACTCTTGGAGTATGACAGATTCTTTTTTTATGCAAAAGATGTTAGGAAATGAGACATGTGGTGGTTAATTGCCCTAGTTTTTAATGCAAATTGGTCAATCTCGTATTCATATTGATTATCCAATCTCAGGCCGAATGGCTTCTAGTCAAAGGTGTGGTTCCCTAAATGTGTAATACCCTATAGGAATCCACTCCTCGTAAAACCATAGAATTGGGATTGAGGAGTGAGCATTCAATTTTGTCGCAGCAATCCCTTCCTCCCGTATACGTGTGCATTGATTGTTCACTATTGTACGAGCTAATATATAGGGCGGTGTCTGCCTCTGGCTGCTGAATCAATGGAGATCAAACCTATGCACAATAAAAAAATGGGAATGAATATTATTCAATTGATTTGCAACCTTCATTCAATGTTGTTCGGGCAAGCCTTTCTTTCTCTTGCTAGCTAGCCTAACACACTTGACCCAGAAGCCCTAGGGAGATACAATTGTGTTCAGTTCAGCATAATTCTAACCTAGAAGGGGTGGGCTGAAGATCTCCAACCACACAACTTATCACTTTGTAATTAACATACAGTATAAAGCTAGTCTATATGACCCCCAAACCATTTTATTACTGTCTCGAGTTACCCTAGTTTAGGGTATTGGTAGTTTTAACTAAATCTTCTCTATTTTAGGTTATTGGCAACTATCTCTCCTTTTACATAGTTTTAGGTGGCATACAAAGTCATTTCCTTATTTGCCTTCCTTGCGGCCTCAACCTCAACGATCATGTCTTGCAAACTTACTTTCTTCAATACTCTCTTCTTTATCCTTTCAAAGTTGAATTGTAGCCACTTAGGAACATCTAGATTCTCATCACTTTGGATGGATGGGTTCATGGTAGTTACAACCTACTTTGGCCTTTGTTCTTCATCTTGTTGCTTGTGCACCTAAGTTAAAAATTTTTGCAGGAGTCATCTTGGGGGTGGGGGCCTAGATAGATCCTCTTTTTCTTGTTCTCCATGCTTCTTTGACTCCATATTCTAAGTTCCTTCTGACTTATATTTCATTTTCATGAGTCAACTTATAATTCTTAATTCAGTTATAGGCTAGTATCTTGTGTGTTGATTGTACCTCTTAGTTTGATAAGGTTTTGGGTGGAATTTAATCTCTAATTTTGAGGAAAAAGTTTCCCTATAAATGTAATTTCAAAATTCATTTTGAGGGTCTAATAATTGATTATTTAATGTACAAGTTTAGTAACACTCATTAGTGTGTTTTCTTTCAAAAGACATTTATCAATAGGGTGTAGATTGAATACTTGTGCTTTTCTAGTATATTTTGAAGAATTAATGGAAATGAAGTTCATATTTTGCAATGGTATTGGTAGTCTTTTTTGATTGCTTGGTATTCTTTTATTTCTTTCATTTTCCTTAGTCTTGAATTAATATTTACATTTATGAAACATCTTCTTTTTTATAATCAATTTGTGCATCTTTCATGGTGATTGAGGTTAATAAGGAACATGTGAATGAATAGTAGTAGTTGTTCTAGAGCTTTCCTTGGTCTCATTTTCATGTTAGAATTGGCAATTTTGGCATGATAAATTATTTACATACAAGGTTATTTCTATATTTTGTTGATAATGTGAATTTAGGCAATACCGATGATTCATTTTCTCGTAGCCTTGTTCTATCTTTTGCAATTTATTTAAACCTTTTACCTTAGGCAAATTGAGAAATTGACATTTCAACTTGATTAGTGACACTTTCCCCTTGAACAACTTGATTAGGAAATGATAAATTCTAAAGGTAAGCTAACTTAACTCAAGGGACTAAGATGGTATCCTACCATGAAAGATGATAGTTTTAAGCAAAATACTACCTAGTGATATGAAAGTTAATGCAAGATAGTAAGGACAACAAGGAAATTTATTTTGAACTTTGACAAGATTGAATCTTTGGGTGGAAGTTTGAATGGATTGATAGCGAAAAGGCATGTTGATGCAGAGAATCCAATAAACTCAACCAACAAGGGAGATGTTTCTCCCAACTCACCTATTCAATTAGGTGTCAACCCTTCACTTGCTCACAAGACCCCTCACAAGGCCACAAGTTACTCAAAAGGATTCAATACCCCAAAACACACCCATACTCACCAACCCTCACCCAACCATTGAATCACACTCAAATAGGACAAATCAACATGTGTAAGTCACAATCCAACTCTCCAACATTCAACCACCACCAACACCCTCAACCCTTATTCACACAAATCCTCCTTCAACTGGGTCTTTTAATCCCCCTTGGTACTCAACTCACAAAATGTACTAGATATCCAAAAACACATGTACTTTCAAATACTCTTACAAGAACCACTAAACATATACCACCATGGGTCTTTACCCTCCCAACCACCCAAAGGTCAAAGAAAGATTCACTAATGCAACACTTAGTTTTTGTGACAGTATCAAGCACTTAAGATAGTAACTCCTTTTATGAAAGTATCAAGATCAGATCGATACTGGACTGGGTAATAATGAAACTACCAACAATGTATTTCTCATCTCAAATAATAAAGAGAATTTAGGGCTACATCTATGAAGAAAAAAAATGTTGGAAAAGACTATTTCCACCTACTTGGCCACCAGAGTGGTTTTTCGGGTGTATTCAAAGCTTTTACTC
>NW_026728933.1:0-40000 GCF_030272615.1 Cryptomeria japonica
GAATACAGACAAAGAAGAAATATTTCACCTCCTGCGGGAAATGAAATGAAAAGATTGGCCGCCTTGGTGTTAGATGAACTCAAGAAAGTCAAAGTAAGTTTACCACTCTACGAGTTGCTCAAAGTGTCTGAAATTAAAGAGGCAGTGATCAATAGTTTGAGTGAACCTAGTGCAACAAGGTCAAATGTTCAAGCCACTATCAATGTGACTCAAGAGGAAGCCGATTCTCAAGAACAACCCGAGCAAAACGAATGCATGGTTCAAACTATAACCTTCCCAGCTAAAAAGGAAGATATGTTGGAAGGAAAAGTATTACTCAAAAGAGGCGAAGCAAAGAAAGCTCAGCCTACAGTCAAAGAGAACCTCACTACTAACTTGGTTCTTCCCGAAAAGGAGGTTGCAATCAAGAAAGATGTGGTTAAAAAAGGAAAATCTGCAAACCAAGCCAGTCACTCGAAAGAGGAGAGCCTAGCGAAGGAAGATTACTCGAAGATTAATCAAGTTAAACATCAAGAATCAAGTGAAGGAAATTCAGTGCCTTCTCAAGGAAAGGACGAACCAGCCCCGTTCCTGTTATCAGTCAGAATATTTGGAAAGCTATTACACAATTGCCTTTATGATTCCGGAGCCTCAAGCAATGTCATGCCTTTAGCCGTTTGTCAAAGACTGGGAATAACTCCCGCACCTACCAAGAGAAAAGTCACTCAGCTTGACAAGACAGAAGTTCCAGTCATGGGAGAATTGAACAACATTCACATGCAATTGGCCACAGATCCAAGGATCCAGAATTTTATAGATATATCAGTAGTGGATATTCCAGATTCATATGGAATGCTCCTGAGTCGAGATTGGTCCCGAAAGTTGAATGGATATGTATCGACCGATTTCGCACACATGTGGCTACCATGGAGAGGAGTCCCGAACCAGATTAAGATTGATAGCACCCCAAGGTTGAGATTGATGATAACTGAATATGGAGAAGACAACGAAGTTCTATTTTTAGAATCCGACCTAGGAACATATAAACCAAAAGTAGAAGAGATCTTAATGATACAAGACATACAAGATGAAGATACCCAACAAGAGGTCATGGAGTCAACTGAGATCGTCATTGAAAGCGATCAAGGATCCGACCAAGAGGACGAAGGGATGTTTGAAAACTTCAGAAGGTTTGTACAAAGAAACATCCAGCAAAGTGTACAACTTGGCAATAGAGCATCTGTTCGAGAGTTGCTCCTTCCGAATTGGTGTAGAATTCACAATGCCGTCCACTCGGAATTATCTTGTGCTTTATGCCAGACCGCATTGGAGCAAGTAAACAAAAGAATCCCGCAGACACTAATTGTAGAGGAAGCTCAAGACTCAGAGAATGAAAGCTCTACAGACACCGAAAGTTCTGTAGAAGATGAAGTTTCGTCCGATGCAACAGATGAAAGTCATGAAAGTCCAGAAACAGACAATCAAGAAAATCAGATATGGACACTAAGGTTCGACGGATCTAAGTCCAAACAAGGATCCGGAGCCGGATATGAATTAATTAGTCCTAAGGGAGAAACATACCTTGCCGCTCACAGATTGCAGTTCCCTTGCACCAACAACGTAGCAGAGTATGAATCTTTGGTTCATGGATTACTTTTAGCCATCCAAAAGGGGGCAAAGATACTGCAAGTATACGGAGACTCAGAAATCGCAATAAGACAAATCAGGAAGCAATATGTCTGCCATGACAAAAGGCTAACTAAGTATAGAAATCGAGTCTGGGATCTGATTGAAAGTTTTGAAGCTTTCAATATCAATTCAATTTATAGACATCAAAATCAAGTGGCCAATTCACTTGCACAGGCTGCGAGCTCATTGATTCCATTAGCGATGGAAGGGTTAAAGAAGTTTACCATCGAGTTAATATCAGTCCCTTCAGTCCCAGATAACATTACCAATTTCCAAGTTTTCGAAGACGACAAGCACATTCTAGACTTCCTAACCAGCACAGACGTTTTCTTAACACAGATCATAGATGAAGATGAAGTGGGTGAAGCTGAGTTCGATGCCGAAGGAGTCCTGAACTTAAAGACAAACACTATTCCGAAAGGAATGGTTGAATTAGAAAGGATTTTCGATCCTGACAAGTTGAAAGAAAAGAAGAATCACAGTATAGAAGGCAATATGTGCGACGCGATCAATCTAGGTGACGAGACACAAGTTAAGAATGTTTTCATTGGAAAGTCCTGCACAGCGACTGAAAAAGATGGAATCCTAAAAAACATGAAGGACTTCCCAGATGTCATTGCATGGAGCTATGAAGATCTCAAGACCTACGACACTGCGATTATCACTCACACAATCCCGTTGAAGCCAGGAAGCAAGCCATTCAGGCAAAGACAAAGACCCGTCAATCCTTTGTTAGAACCGCTGATATACCAAGAAGTGAAGAAGTTACTCACAGCTAAAATCATCTTCCCAGTAAGACACTCGACGTGGGTCGCCAACCTGGTACCTGTTAGAAAGAAAAATGGAGAGATCAGATTGTGTGTGGATTTCAGAAATCTTAATAGAGCGTCAGAGAAAGATAACTATCCGCTCCCATCATTAGATGAAGTACTGCAGATCGTCAATGGATCGCAGATGATGTCCTTCCTAGACGGATATTCAGGATACAATCAAGTCCTAGTCGAACCTGAAGATCGAATAAAGACTGCTTTCACCACCAAATGGGGAACATTTGCCTATAAGAGAATGCCTTTTGGACTCATAAACGCCGGGGCCACATTCCAGAGAGCTATGGATATCGCTTTCAGAGATTTAATTGGTAAAAGCATTATTATATATATGGATGATATCACAGTTTTCTCTAGGCAGAGAGAAGATCATGTGGACGATTTGAGAAGAGTCTTCCAAAGATGTAGAAGATACGGTGTCTCCCTTAATCCGAAGAAATGCATATTTGGAGTCACAGAAGGAAAGCTTTTAGGACATGTCATCTCAGAGAAAGGAATATCTATTGATCCTGAAAGGGTGAGGGCCATATCTACTATCAATTTGCCAGCAAGCAAGAAAGAGCTCAAATCATTTTTCGGCAAAATCAACTTCGTCCGAAAATTCATTACCGGATTTGCCGAGATTGTCAGACCATTGAATGAAATGTTAAAGAAAGATGCAAAGGTTGAGTGGACTCCACAAGCCAGAAGGGCATTTGAAGAAATAAAGACCGCCATCATGGAGGCGCCAGTCTTGATTAGTCCTGATTATCTCAAACCATTTTATTTATATTCCTTCGCTTCCGAATACACTTGTGCCGCCATTCTCACCCAAAGAAGTGAAGAGAGGGATGAAAATCCCATTGCTTTCATGAGCACCCCGCTGAAAGATGCAGAATTGAGGTATCCAAATGTTGAAAAGCAAGCATACGCATTAGTAAAGGCAGTTAAAAAATTCAGACATTACCTCCTGAGAGCCAAGATTTATGCAATAGTGCCTGATGCAGCAGTCAAGACTCTTCTCATGCAAAATGAATTAGGTGAAAGAAGAGGAAAGTGGGTCGCCATCATCCAAGAATTTGATATTGAGATACAACCCATGAAACTTGTCCGAGGACAAGCTTTGGCACAGACATTAGCGATAGATGGGCCAGGATTAGTCCAACAAATTTATGAATTAGAAGATGTCACACCTGATGAATGGTATAAAGACATTGTGACATATTTGCTTAATCACAGATGTCCTGCTCAGATGACACCTACACAAAAGAGAGCATTAAGGTTAAAGTGTCAACATTACGTGCTTCAAGGATCTGTTCTATACCGGAAAAATTATGAAGGAGTATACCTGAGGTGTGTTGGCAAAGACGAAGCAAAGCAGATAATTGAACATTTCCATTCTAAGTTTGGAACCGGACATGGAGCCAACCTCGCCACAGCTCACCAGATCCTAAGAGCAGGATATTACTGGCCTACGCTTTTTAAAGATACATTCAATCACATTAAGACTTGCCACACATGTCAAGTCGCAGCTATAAGAGAGAGAAATCCTGCCATGCCACTGAATCCCGTGATTGAAGCCAGACCATTTGCGAAATGGGGAATGGACTTTATTGGTGTTATCAACCCCGCATCCTCAGCACAACACAAGTACATCATTACAGCTACAGATTATTGTACCAGATGGTCAGAGGCACAGGCACTTAAGGTTTGTTCTACTGAAGTTGTAATCAAGTTTCTAGAGGAGAACATAATCACGAGGTTTGGATGTCCCTATGCGTTGGTTTGCGACAATGGATCGGCATTCACATCATTGAGATTCTCAAATTGGGCTTTTGAGTACGGGATAACCCTCAAGTTTTCATCAAATTATTATCCTCAGGGTAATGGATTAGCAGAATCCACAAACAAAAATTTGCTCAGTGTTATCAAGAAATTATTAGAGAGAAGCCCCAGAGAATGGCACACCCAGCTGAGATTTGCTTTATGGGCAGACAGAATCAGAACAAAGAACGCATTAGGCATTTCGCCTTATTTCCTAGTCTATGGCCAAGACCCAGTCTTCCCTATGCAACTCAGGATTCCAACCTTGAGATTTATTCAGGAGTACATGGAAGACACTGATGCGGTACAAGCCAGGTTGACACAATTGATGAACCTAGAAGAGAAAAGAGATCAAGCACTAGATAACTTCGCTAAACATCAAGGAGTGGTGAAGAGATGGTTTGATCGACAAGCAAGAGTCAAGGCGTTCCGAATTTCGGATCTCGTCCTGTATTGGGACAAAGCGCATGAGAAAAGAGGAGAACATGATAAGTTTGATAAGCTTTGGAAAGGTCCTTATCAAATTTCAGAGATATTGGGAGAAAATGCATTTAGGTTGCAGACTTTAACTGGAGAGGACATTCCGTTGCCTGTCAATGGGAGATATCTCAAACACTATTTCCAATCCTAAAATGCCAAGGCCTTCCCTTGTACATAGCTAGTTTAGTTTGCTTTCGTCGTTTTCCGTTTGTTTGTTTTTCTCGCGTTGGTTTGCCTTTTGTTTTTCTTAGTTTAGGTGCTTTTGTTTTTTTTAGGTTAGTTGTTTTTGTCCTGAGGGGTATACATTTGACATTGGGTGATTTTGTTATATAACGCTCTGACTTCCTGCTGGATTGTTGGATGCATTTGGGAAATCATGAGGTCTTTTGGAATTACTGAGGGAGTTTCTTTTAATGAAGCTTTGAGTCAGGACATATTTGCATTGAAGTAGATTAGCTTATTGAACTCACGTATTTTTGTCCTCCAGTTATTATATTTCACACACTTATAATCTCCGAGTCATTATGGTTTACAGGCGAAGCTGTGATCAGTGAAAAATCTAAAGTCTAGCTTCAGCGCCACCGCAATCCTCCAACCCTAGTGAGTTTCGTTACTCACAAGCCAAAGAATTGACAGAACTGAAAAGCAATATCAAAAGAAAAGTTGAAAAAATGAGAAAAATCAAAAGAAAAGAAATGAGCTAAAAGGAAATATCAAATTGGCTAAAGGGAATATGCGAGTAACTCCATCGGGGCTATAGACGCCTGACTGGCAATGGAGCAATGTTCGTGAGCTTGCGGCGATAACCTCGTCGGGACTATGGACGTCTGACTGGCAGCGAGGCTCTATCCAGGATGCTTTTGGAGTTTAGACGAACTATGTAGCTTATCACAGGGGAACTTGGAGATCATGATTGTCTTGTTGAGGGGAATTAACGCATTTGCACACACATGGGTAACTGTGGACTTAATACTTTGTCTCAATATGATGGTCTCTTCTTGTAAGTGTTTCTTAACTCCTGGATTTGTTGAGGGAGGTTTTCTGAGTTTTCCTTTAGAAAGATTGATTCCCAAATGTTTTGCAACATTTCTCAGTGGTGTCGCCAGATGTTGTGACCATTTCACACATCGCCCCATCGCAAATGGGGACCCCCTCTTTTTGCTTGTTTTTTTGTTCGTGTTCGCTTTCGTTTTTAGGGTTTTGTTAGTCCGTTAGTTGTCTGGATTTAGGGCTAAGCCTTAGGGTTTTAAATCTTGCCTTTTCAAGCCAAAATCCAGTCATTTTTGAGAGCTTTTGAGCTTTCTTTTCTAGAATGCAAATTTTGAATGCAATGATTTCGCCAAAATGGTCTAATTTTCAATTGGAATGTTCATGCAGAACTTAAACTTGTTTAAATGATGACCGTCAATGTGAATTTTTGTCTGATTGAATATTTTGACCAAATTTTGACTTTTTTGAAGTTTGATCCTGGGCATTGGAATTGATTTGTTTTCGCCTCGTGAAGTGTTAAAATGTGAAAAATCTTGTTATTTTGGCCTGTAGGAGCAAAATCGCTCCTGTCCCTCAGTGAAGGACGGGAGCTCAATTTCAAATATCTCATTGTCCTTGCAGAGTCCAGACGAAGTTTACGTTTGAAGTGATGGAGAACGACAAGGTCTTTCCATTGAATATAAATTGAAGATTTTCATGAGCACAGAAAGGCCTCCAGGAAGAAAATCGCTCCTGTCCCTCAGTGAAGGACCGGAGCTACAATTCAAATTTCGCCATGTCCATGCAAGATTTTGATGACTCAGCAATTGGAGGACGTCCGAAGGAAGATACTTTGCCAAATGAATATAATTTGAGATGCAAAAAATGAAGGAAAATGACCTATATTGACTAAATCGCTCCTGTCCCTCTCCAAGGGACCAGGGCGAGGTACCTTGTAGCTCTCGTCCCTCTCCCAGGGACCAGAGCGATTTCCTCCATTTTGCAAAATCCAGACAAGGGTCAAGGCAAGTTTACGTTCAAAAACGAAGGAGAACATGAGATGAACGCATTGAATATAAATTGAAGATTTTTGGGACGCCCATAACAGTGCTAAATGCCTAGTTCGCTCCTGTCCCTCAGGAAGGGACCAGAGCGATTTTTGATATAATTACCTCTTTTTGCAAGATTCCAAACAATGTCAAGGCATGGACGAATGGGGTGAAGAGGGACGAATCCGTTGAATATAAACTTGGAACCTGGCAAAGTAAGATGAAGGCCACAAAGGAAGGATCGCTCCTGTCCCTCTCCAAGGGACCAGGGCGATACAATGGTGAAGATACGTCCCTCTCAAGTTCAAGGTCGTTCCTCCGAAGTTCAAGGTCGACACAAGTCAAGACAAGGTGGCGAGGGACATTTCAAGGCGTCTTCATCATGCGCAAACACTCAAAGGACGTTAAAATGAAGAAATTGACACCCTATAACATAGATCGCTCCTGTCCCTTAGGAAGGGACCAAGGCGATGTTAGATGCATTGGCCATTTCATGCAAAATTTACGTAAGGACAAGACATTGCAATGTTTTAGAGGGTCCATGGTATGGTAAAAGGATGATAAACGAGAGTTTTGAACGTGAAATGATCATTATTTTGAGCATGGAGACTATATCGCTCCTGTCCCTCTCCAAGGGACCAGGGCGATTTGCTTTGGATTCCTTGTTTTGCTTCAAGATCAAGCTAAGTCAAGACGTCTTAAGATAGCATATGGTCCAAGGCATCGTTTGAAGATAATTTGCAAAAGTGTTGAACGTCCAAACATTGCCAAATAATGTAAAAGCCTCACATCGCTCCTGTCCTTTGGACAAGGACCAGGGCGATATCATCAAAAGCACGCACGTTCCTTCAAAGATCAAAGCGAAGCAAGGTTAGGTAAGGTGAAGGACGACGTTTGAAGGGCATTACAATGAAGATCGAAGTGCAAAGTTGACAAGGTCAAGGAAAGGACATGGATCGCTCCTGTCCCTCTCCAAGGGACAAGGGCGATGATCCCTTTAATACACTCAAAACTTCATGCGAGCAAATGGAATAAGCGCAAAAGACACGAACAAAGGATGCTATTCGCCCACAATAAAAAATCGAAGTTAAAAGATGCAAGATAGACATGAAAACAAGAGGATCGCTCCTGTCCTTTGGACAAGGACCAGGGCGATGTGCACTTAAAAGACACCCATATGCGCACACAAGGCGATCAAATTCGAAGGACCATCAAGGTGATCGATTTTTAACGTGGAGATGAAGGAGTTGGACGTAAGAAATGCAAAAGTCAAGACAAAATGGTGAATCGCTCCTGTCCCCCTCCAAGGGACCAGAGCGATGAGGTACGTCCCTTTGTTTTCCAATTTTGGCGCCAAACAAACAAATTTAAATTTCCTTAAATGCTAAATCGATTAAAAAATTGAAAATCCATTTTTATTTAGCATTTAATATGGCGTTATCTTTTATTAATTATTTTTTGCCTTTATTAAAAATCGAAATTCTCATTTAAAAAAGCGCAAGGCATTAATAATTAATTATTTAATTAATATAAAAATCGATTTGAAGCGCCCAATTAGGCAAGTCGGCCTTGTTATTTTATTGCAAATCATTTAAAAAAATGGTTTTATTTGTCAAGTCGGCCTAAGGGGTGAAAGGGTATGAGCGCTATTTATAAGGGGAGTGAAATGTTCGTTTTCACATAATCATTTTTACCTCTCTACATGCGAATCAAGGAAGACAAAGGAAAGTGTTAAGTGTGTTTAAGGATAGTGCGAAGGTGGTGCGAGTTTCATTCATCCAAGGGTGGCGCGCTTAGCTATCAAAGGTGGTGCGATTCCAAACCAAAGGTGGTGCGAATTTGAAGATCCATTTGAGACCACGTCCAAGGCGATAAGTGAAGATCACATTCTATCCAGAGGTGGCGAAGTCAATCTTGAGGGGATCATATTGAAGATTATTTATACCTCAATTTTGCCTAGGCAAATTTTGTTTTTGCATTCTAGAGTTAGCTCTCTCTATCGAGGTATGGCGATTTTATTGTTATTGTTTTATTCATTCATCGTCATATTTCAAATTTTGATCCTTGAAAATCTCTTAGCTCAATCGTTGTATTTTAGGAAATGATAACTCTAGGGACTTATCATGAGGTTTCCTAAAATCTATCTCTCTTATCTACGTTATTTATTGCAAAATCTATTTCTTATAATGAAATGTTGTGTAGGTATGGCGACCCCAAAGGCGGGAGCATCCACCAGTCGCTCGGCTCTCATGAAAGAAGATCAGAAGACTGAAGAGGTGGAGACCAAGATCGTGTCCAAGTGGAGCAACATTGGAGATACAAACTTGGGGAACTTTAGCACGAAGAAGTTCCGAGAGGTCCCTTATATCGGCAAGCCATCACCTGTCGCCCGGAGAATAATAGAAAGTGGCATCATTAAGGCGGCCGGTTTTCCTCCAGCCATTCAGTGCCACGAGTTGATGATCGAGTGTGCCCGTCATTACAATCCACAGTCCAGGACAATTGTGTCCAATGAGGGAAACACTTTGGCGTACCTTTCAGAGGAGGCCATAAGTGAAGCCTTTCATCTTCCAGAGCACAGGGACATGATATACAAGAGCATTGAAGGAGCCAGATCAGTGTACGATGATGATCCAGATGCTTGTCTAAGCATAATCAACAAGAACTGGCTACTCAAGAGTCGTCCCCGTCTGAGCAAAGTACCGAACACACCACACCGGATCGATTTCCAAGAGGAGTACAGAGATTTGATCACCATGCTCAACAGAGTTACAGGAGCACCTCATGCCTTCTATTTTGAGAAATGGATGTTTTATTTCATCCAGGTGATTGTTCAAGGGAAGGGTACAATACATTGGGCTAGGATAATTAGCCATTGCTTAGACGTACAGTTGAGAAGACTCAGGGCTACTAAGTCCTTCCACATGAGTTCATACGTCATTTATGCCTTAATCAGGAGCGTTGAGTACGCAGGACTACCTCACAGAGGAGTGATTGGAAGAGGACCCGGCGAGGTCAGAGTTTGTGAATCCTATACCTACTTGCATCATCCACCAGGGAAGAACTACAAGTTAATCAATGATACTTTCACGATGAACATCACCAGGACGTTGCAAGGAGGGATTCACAACAGATTATCTCAGGATGCCCAGGAGTTAATCAAGAGGTACGGTGCTTGGTTCATTCAGTTTCCCAAGTTCACTTACATTAGAGTGTATGGATGTCCTTTACCTCCATATATGCTGCCGAGGTACCCGACAGATAGAATTGTGTTACTTGAAGTAACAAGGCAGTTGGCAGCATATGTGAAGGCATTCAGACACAGACATCAGAATGGAGTTCAGGTACCTATTATTTTGGGTAACTCAGTTGAGGTATGTCCCAATGTCTCAGCCATGGATGACGCAGAGAAGGAGTTAGCCTTGTATCCTTTTTCATCTTTTGCTTGGAGGAATAGTTTTGATCCTCATGGACATTTAGAAGAGACAGTCGGTAGAAGATTTAGACATGAATACCAAATTGAAGATTTTATGATGAATCTCCTAGATGATCTTGAAGTGAAACGCAAAATACATTCTAGATTGCCTTTGGATTTCATCAGGAAATGTAAGATTTACAGAGTAGCCGACCAAGCTCAGGACAACGGCAGGCACATCCAATCTTCATATGATAGAGAAAGTAAAACAATTGGTTTGAATTGGAATGAGCCCGAGGCCGTGGATTTAGATGATTTGATGGCACCAGTCTTGTCTTGTACTCGCAGATGGGTAGACATTCAACATCAGAAGTTGAGAGAACAAGGCATAGCCATGTCTTTTACTTTGGAAGAAAAGCCAGCCGAAGGTGGAGCCAGTGTTAGTGAAGGCAATCCTAATCCTAGGAATTCAGGTGAAGGTAACCTTCGATGTGCCAGTGAGGGCAATCTCCATCCGAGAGGTTCAAAGGGAAAGGAAAGATCAGAAAAGAAAGAGCCTTCCAAGAAAAAGCAAGGTGCTAACAAAGATCAAACACCAGGTACTTCTTCCAGGCCAGAAGATAGAACAGTTCGAGTGGAAGAATCCATGGAATCGATGGTACAGAATGATAGACAGGAGGAAGAACAGGCACAGCATGTTTCATCCGATGGATCTCTCCAAGACTATGATTTAGATAATGATAATGAAGTAACATCTCCTCCCAGACAAGAAGAAGTAGTACACAAAGAAATTCAAGTTCAAGAGACAAGATCAAATATCCCAGACTGGTTGAAGGAGAGATTGACTAAGGTGATCGTAATTGAGGACGAGGACAGTGCAATCGATCTAGAGAGCCTTGTTGGACGCTCACATATGACAACGGAGAAGAAGAAGGCTACAAAGATGTCCAAGATGATTCGAGATGAGACTGGATCTAGAAAACTGCAGATAGCTACACCGGCAGCAGACAAATATGAGGGTGAGATCCTAGCAGAGGACTATCATATACAGACTATTGAGTTAGGACCATCCACAGCAGAGCAGACTTTAGATGATGCCACCGACACATTTGAGGCATTGAAGGATAAGTTTAGGGAAGAAGTAGAAAAGAATAGAAAGCTTGAGAGAGAGGTCGGTGCATGGAGAACATATTTCAGTCACATCAATGAACCTTTGGGACGTCAGGATCCGGTTAGATCACCATTGCAGGCATTGCCCCTTCAATCAATCAACGAAGCAGAAAGATTCAGGAATATGGTTCAGCGTACATGTAATTGGATGGATAGATCTCACACGGTGGCCATTGAGTTTATTACAAGGATGTCGAAGATCACCCATCAGGCTATCCAAGTTCTTGAGATAATCCACAGATTGATGGCAACAGTAGCTGCATTTGCCCATACCAAGGACGTTGTCATCCCTGTCTTGAGAGTTATAAGACATACATCTAGAAAAATTTTAGCACAAGAGAGGATCTTAGAAGGTGATTCTCACAGTTTGTTTCAGTGGTCAACCTTACTCCATATAAAGAGTGTTCTCTTTGAGGACATCAGCGTTCGATGTGATCAAGTTGAGGAGGTGATCAATCCGATCCAGGACAGAGTATTTGAGGTACTTCGTACCATTCTTGGCAGGAGGATCGAGGTCGAGATAGATGTGGATTTACAAGAGTTTGAGGATAGAATCACTATCATCTTTCGCAAGGACGCAGATGTTACAGATGAGCAGTATGATCAGATGTATGCCACCATGCTCCTGATTGATAGAACAAAGGAACTTGAACCTACTTGGGACACGGCTCTTCTAGATGCATTTGATCAAGTTATCCACTTAGAAGAGAGTATCAAGAATCTTCCCGAGATTCCAATCATAGAAATCGAAGGAATTGTGACAAAATTCATTGCATATGCTAAGAAGGAAAATTGGAAAGGGAATAAGATTCTAGATGAAAGGTTGTTACAGATGACATGACATCTTATTTCTCGTTGGTTGATACCTCCTAGATTTTCGTGCCAAATTTAATATTTGGCTATGTATTTAATATTGTTCAGTAAAAAGGAGGTCATTTGTAATAAACCCTAATTAGGGTTTAGGTGTCATGATCTTGTCCGTTGATTTGCTTTCGATCTGGACCTTTCATTGTAATTGGGGATGCTATTTATACCCCCATTTTCATTTCATTTGTAATAGTCAGTTAATAGAGAATAGAGTTAAGAGCAAAATAGAGAGATTAGAATTGTAAGCAATCTTTATTTTGTAGCAAGATTGAGTCTTGAAGAGAGAAGTTCAAGCAATTGTTGTATATGATGACTTGGAAATCAATAAAATATTGAAGTTATGGTGTTTTGTTGCAAGTTCCTTGAGTTATCTTCATGGTTGTTGGATGTACTTGAATCACGCTCAATCAAAGTAGTTTGTTAATTAGAAAGACTAAGTGTGAGATTTGATATTTGGTAGGATTCGCAATCCAAACCACTAGCTTCTTGCTGATTGTAAGAACGCCTTGCGTGGTCGACTGGAAAACACCTTGAGTCCTTAACCTTCAAGCATTTTCGTACCTAGGATATGTACCTTCGTAGTAGTGTCCTTGATCTTTGATGCATTGAACATCATTATTACCTTAGAAGATCGCACTAATTTCAGTTGAGTTGTTGTCTCATGGCAAAATTGAAATTGGTTGAGTCTTGCCAAATCTCATTCATGCTAAGTCGTTCATAGGGTTAGGCTAGATTAGACCTCTTAAGCCCTATCTTTTCCATTTTTTTTGAAAGTTCTTTTTAGATTAGTGAAATCTTCGAGCTATTGAATCCGTAAGACGCCTTGAAGGAAACAGCAAATCACATCATACCACTAAAAAAGCTTGTCCACACGTGGAGACCCCACTAAAAGAACCTTGGAGTCCACCTAACTGATCCTTTTTGCAGATCTTCAGCAGTTAGAGACTATTTTCTCAAGAGAGGATAAGATGCCTAATGGTATTTTATTCTGTGTATGATCGTGTACAAAATACACGTCAACAGAATTGGCGCTAGAAGGAGGGCTTCTTTAGTTTCAAAGTTCGAAGTCCGAAGATTTTGAAAAGAGAAAAACATTGCGAACATGATCATGAAGTACGATGGTGTTGCCAGATGAAGGACTGAATCAGGTGGTGCAACCCAATTTGCAAATAGGCAATACCCAGGAAGACATCATTTCCCAATTGAATCAAGTAGCTTGGAACGCAAGGAGAAGCCAAGTCGAATATAACAGAGTTAGAATCATCTTAGAGCAAGAGGAAGATATAGCCGAAGAACGTCAAAGGGTCATAGCTAGGAATCTTCGCAATCAGAGGAATCCACAATAATCCTTGCAAGACTTCACGCTGGATCGCATTGGTTCTTTCTCGCCCGAGAAACATCAAAGATTGTTGAGGTCCACACCAGGCATCAAGGATCTAAGTGAACTTCAGTTTACTTCCAAAGCAAAGCGAGTTAAAAGAGAGGACACTCCCAAAGAGTTCGAACTAAGATTGGAAGGATCTCCTGAGTCATCACAAGTTCTCCAAGAACAAGTCCAAGCGGCGATCCAATCTAGTATCCAAGCAATTTCACAAACAAAGAGCAAAGCTAGTTCATCAAGTTCAAGTTCAAGGAATACAATGGCTCATCGTGCTCCACCACCACCTCCTCCTCCTCATGTACTCAATGGTGCGACGTGGCTAGTCAACAATCCATCACCGTTGGAATTTGCAGTTTATCATGATATGCCGAAGAATCCAGAACACTTTTGTTCCAAGTTTAATGTTAGTGATTTCCATCGCACGGCAGAAGATCACATCAAGATGTTCGAGGACCTTCTTCGAAACAGACAAATTGAATATGGAGATGTGGCATGTAGGCTTTTTCCCTACTCATTGGGAGAAGAGGCATACTTTTGGTTTATTCATTTGCCTACAGGGTCCATCAGGACTTGGGACGCGATGAAAGATGCATTCATTGCTAAATTTGGCATCCCAACTACACCAGCGGAGTTATATAGACAGTTTGTTGAGGTTCGAAGGAGAGAGCATGAACCTATTACTTCCTTCAACGACAGATTTCACCGAGCCTACACAATGCTACGTCCTCCTTATCTTATTGCAGATCCAAGGGAAATTTACTATGGAGCCTTAGATCATCTCACAGCTATGTTCGTAAGGACACATCCAGCTCCGAATGATCTAAATGCGGCATACACAAGAGCCATTGAAGTGAGTAAGCACATGGGACAAAACATCACTGGACCACTACTACACATGGGGTCCGTCGCAGCACCTAACCAGATGCAAGCAGTTGGCACGGCTTTGGCCAACCAAACTCCAGTCATGAATCCAATTCCGCAAGCGACATATCCCAACGTACAGCCAGCGAATCAGTTGGTCCTTCACCCAGGAGCTCCAATTTCTCAAGCCCCACCCGCTCAACCTGTGTACCTGCAAAATGCTACAAATTCGTCAAGGACACAAGAAGAGAAAGATGAAATGAAAGAGCTGATTGAGCAAGTCAAGAAGTTATCAACTGAGGTCACCCATTTGAGGAACCAGAATAATCAACTCCAGAGCATGCAAAGGGCCAACCATGGCCAACACGCGAACAATCAGAATTTCCAAGGGAATAATAATCCAGGATTCAGAAACAATTATCAAGGAAATAACAATCAAGGTTTCCAAAGAAGACCATGGAATACAGCTCCCAACAATGGAAATGTGGTGACGCCCTTGGACAATCCACCAAATGCGCAAAGTCAAGAGAACCCCTCTTCGGGCAAAGTGTTTTTAGCCGAAGCAGCCTTGTCTAGTTGGTGTAGACTCCACAACACGAACCAACATTCCGAGTTGCAATGTCCTGAGTTTAAAATTGCGGCCGATATTTTCCAACAAGAGATGCGTACCACCAATCCACCTGAAAATCCTCCCACCACAGGGTATGAAATTGTTCCAACCACGCAGTATGGTCAAGCCATGATCATTGAAACCTGCAGATATTCACAAGAAGAAATTAGTCAAGAACAAAATGGGAGATTTCCTCCAGAATCGGCCAATGGACCGATGTTACCACCAGGATCTCAGTTTCCGCCAGCATCTGCAAATGGACCTGTAGAGGATTCAGAATACTATTTCCCACCATTGAACGACAGTGTTTTAGTAGAAGGAATCAAGGAAGTATTCCACCAATCGTCAGGAGGTGCAAACCAAAGAGTTTATCACAGGAATCAGAGAAATCCCGAACCATTGACAACATCGATTCCTCCAAACAATTTTTCAACTCCACCGGATCCCCAAGCTAGCAACGTCCCTGAATATCCACAAAACACTCAAGAATACAGACAAAGAAGAAATATTTCACCTCCTGCGGGAAATGAAATGAAAAGATTGGCCGCCTTGGTGTTAGATGAACTCAAGAAAGTCAAAGTAAGTTTACCACTCTACGAGTTGCTCAAAGTGTCTGAAATTAAAGAGGCAGTGATCAATAGTTTGAGTGAACCTAGTGCAACAAGGTCAAATGTTCAAGCCACTATCAATGTGACTCAAGAGGAAGCCGATTCTCAAGAACAACCCGAGCAAAACGAATGCATGGTTCAAACTATAACCTTCCCAGCTAAAAAGGAAGATATGTTGGAAGGAAAAGTATTACTCAAAAGAGGCGAAGCAAAGAAAGCTTAGCCTACAGTCAAAGAGAACCTCACTACTAACTTGGTTCTTCCCGAAAAGGAGGTTGCAATCAAGAAAGATGTGGTTAAAAAAGGAAAATCTGCAAACCAAGCCAGTCACTCGAAAGAGGAGAGCCTAGCGAAGGAAGATTACTCGAAGATTAATCAAGTTAAACATCAAGAATCAAGTGAAGGAAATTCAGTGCCTTCTCAAGGAAAGGACGAACCAGCCCCGTTCCTGTTATCAGTCAGAATATTTGGAAAGCTATTACACAATTGCCTTTATGATTCCGGAGCCTCAAGCAATGTCATGCCTTTAGCCGTTTGTCAAAGACTGGGAATAACTCCCGCACCTACCAAGAGAAAAGTCACTCAGCTTGACAAGACAGAAGTTCCAGTCATGGGAGAATTGAACAACATTCACATGCAATTGGCCACAGATCCAAGGATCCAGAATTTTATAGATATATCAGTAGTGGATATTCCAGATTCATATGGAATGCTCCTGAGTCGAGATTGGTCCCGAAAGTTGAATGGATATGTATCGACCGATTTCGCACACATGTGGCTACCATGGAGAGGAGTCCCGAACCAGATTAAGATTGATAGCACCCCAAGGTTGAGATTGATGATAACTGAATATGGAGAAGACAACGAAGTTCTATTTTTAGAATCCGACCTAGGAACATATAAACCAAAAGTAGAAGAGATCTTAATGATACAAGACATACAAGATGAAGATACCCAACAAGAGGTCATGGAGTCAACTGAGATCGTCATTGAAAGCGATCAAGGATCCGACCAAGAGGACGAAGGGATGTTTGAAAACTTCAGAAGGTTTGTACAAAGAAACATCCAGCAAAGTGTACAACTTGGCAATAGAGCATCTGTTCGAGAGTTGCTCCTTCCGAATTGGTGTAGAATTCACAATGCCGTCCACTCGGAATTATCTTGTGCTTTATGCCAGACCGCATTGGAGCAAGTAAACAAAAGAATCCCGCAGACACTAATTGTAGAGGAAGCTCAAGACTCAGAGAATGAAAGCTCTACAGACACCGAAAGTTCTGTAGAAGATGAAGTTTCGTCCGATGCAACAGATGAAAGTCATGAAAGTCCAGAAACAGACAATCAAGAAAATCAGATATGGACACTAAGGTTCGACGGATCTAAGTCCAAACAAGGATCCGGAGCCGGATATGAATTAATTAGTCCTAAGGGAGAAACATACCTTGCCGCTCACAGATTGCAGTTCCCTTGCACCAACAACGTAGCAGAGTATGAATCTTTGGTTCATGGATTACTTTTAGCCATCCAAAAGGGGGCAAAGATACTGCAAGTATACGGAGACTCAGAAATCGCAATAAGACAAATCAGGAAGCAATATGTCTGCCATGACAAAAGGCTAACTAAGTATAGAAATCGAGTCTGGGATCTGATTGAAAGTTTTGAAGCTTTCAATATCAATTCAATTTATAGACATCAAAATCAAGTGGCCAATTCACTTGCACAGGCTGCGAGCTCATTGATTCCATTAGCGATGGAAGGGTTAAAGAAGTTTACCATCGAGTTAATATCAGTCCCTTCAGTCCCAGATAACATTACCAATTTCCAAGTTTTCGAAGACGACAAGCACATTCTAGACTTCCTAACCAGCACAGACGTTTTCTTAACACAGATCATAGATGAAGATGAAGTGGGTGAAGCTGAGTTCGATGCCGAAGGAGTCCTGAACTTAAAGACAAACACTATTCCGAAAGGAATGGTTGAATTAGAAAGGATTTTCGATCCTGACAAGTTGAAAGAAAAGAAGAATCACAGTATAGAAGGCAATATGTGCGACGCGATCAATCTAGGTGACGAGACACAAGTTAAGAATGTTTTCATTGGAAAGTCCTGCACAGCGACTGAAAAAGATGGAATCCTAAAAAACATGAAGGACTTCCCAGATGTCATTGCATGGAGCTATGAAGATCTCAAGACCTACGACACTGCGATTATCACTCACACAATCCCGTTGAAGCCAGGAAGCAAGCCATTCAGGCAAAGACAAAGACCCGTCAATCCTTTGTTAGAACCGCTGATATACCAAGAAGTGAAGAAGTTACTCACAGCTAAAATCATCTTCCCAGTAAGACACTCGACGTGGGTCGCCAACCTGGTACCTGTTAGAAAGAAAAATGGAGAGATCAGATTGTGTGTGGATTTCAGAAATCTTAATAGAGCGTCAGAGAAAGATAACTATCCGCTCCCATCATTAGATGAAGTACTGCAGATCGTCAATGGATCGCAGATGATGTCCTTCCTAGACGGATATTCAGGATACAATCAAGTCCTAGTCGAACCTGAAGATCGAATAAAGACTGCTTTCACCACCAAATGGGGAACATTTGCCTATAAGAGAATGCCTTTTGGACTCATAAACGCCGGGGCCACATTCCAGAGAGCTATGGATATCGCTTTCAGAGATTTAATTGGTAAAAGCATTATTATATATATGGATGATATCACAGTTTTCTCTAGGCAGAGAGAAGATCATGTGGACGATTTGAGAAGAGTCTTCCAAAGATGTAGAAGATACGGTGTCTCCCTTAATCCGAAGAAATGCATATTTGGAGTCACAGAAGGAAAGCTTTTAGGACATGTCATCTCAGAGAAAGGAATATCTATTGATCCTGAAAGGGTGAGGGCCATATCTACTATCAATTTGCCAGCAAGCAAGAAAGAGCTCAAATCATTTTTCGGCAAAATCAACTTCGTCCGAAAATTCATTACCGGATTTGCCGAGATTGTCAGACCATTGAATGAAATGTTAAAGAAAGATGCAAAGGTTGAGTGGACTCCACAAGCCAGAAGGGCATTTGAAGAAATAAAGACCGCCATCATGGAGGCGCCAGTCTTGATTAGTCCTGATTATCTCAAACCATTTTATTTATATTCCTTCGCTTCCGAATACACTTGTGCCGCCATTCTCACCCAAAGAAGTGAAGAGAGGGATGAAAATCCCATTGCTTTCATGAGCACCCCGCTGAAAGATGCAGAATTGAGGTATCCAAATGTTGAAAAGCAAGCATACGCATTAGTAAAGGCAGTTAAAAAATTCAGACATTACCTCCTGAGAGCCAAGATTTATGCAATAGTGCCTGATGCAGCAGTCAAGACTCTTCTCATGCAAAATGAATTAGGTGAAAGAAGAGGAAAGTGGGTCGCCATCATCCAAGAATTTGATATTGAGATACAACCCATGAAACTTGTCCGAGGACAAGCTTTGGCACAGACATTAGCGATAGATGGGCCAGGATTAGTCCAACAAATTTATGAATTAGAAGATGTCACACCTGATGAATGGTATAAAGACATTGTGACATATTTGCTTAATCACAGATGTCCTGCTCAGATGACACCTACACAAAAGAGAGCATTAAGGTTAAAGTGTCAACATTACGTGCTTCAAGGATCTGTTCTATACCGGAAAAATTATGAAGGAGTATACCTGAGGTGTGTTGGCAAAGACGAAGCAAAGCAGATAATTGAACATTTCCATTCTAAGTTTGGAACCGGACATGGAGCCAACCTCGCCACAGCTCACCAGATCCTAAGAGCAGGATATTACTGGCCTACGCTTTTTAAAGATACATTCAATCACATTAAGACTTGCCACACATGTCAAGTCGCAGCTATAAGAGAGAGAAATCCTGCCATGCCACTGAATCCCGTGATTGAAGCCAGACCATTTGCGAAATGGGGAATGGACTTTATTGGTGTTATCAACCCCGCATCCTCAGCACAACACAAGTACATCATTACAGCTACAGATTATTGTACCAGATGGTCAGAGGCACAGGCACTTAAGGTTTGTTCTACTGAAGTTGTAATCAAGTTTCTAGAGGAGAACATAATCACGAGGTTTGGATGTCCCTATGCGTTGGTTTGCGACAATGGATCGGCATTCACATCATTGAGATTCTCAAATTGGGCTTTTGAGTACGGGATAACCCTCAAGTTTTCATCAAATTATTATCCTCAGGGTAATGGATTAGCAGAATCCACAAACAAAAATTTGCTCAGTGTTATCAAGAAATTATTAGAGAGAAGCCCCAGAGAATGGCACACCCAGCTGAGATTTGCTTTATGGGCAGACAGAATCAGAACAAAGAACGCATTAGGCATTTCGCCTTATTTCCTAGTCTATGGCCAAGACCCAGTCTTCCCTATGCAACTCAGGATTCCAACCTTGAGATTTATTCAGGAGTACATGGAAGACACTGATGCGGTACAAGCCAGGTTGACACAATTGATGAACCTAGAAGAGAAAAGAGATCAAGCACTAGATAACTTCGCTAAACATCAAGGAGTGGTGAAGAGATGGTTTGATCGACAAGCAAGAGTCAAGGCGTTCCGAATTTCGGATCTCGTCCTGTATTGGGACAAAGCGCATGAGAAAAGAGGAGAACATGATAAGTTTGATAAGCTTTGGAAAGGTCCTTATCAAATTTCAGAGATATTGGGAGAAAATGCATTTAGGTTGCAGACTTTAACTGGAGAGGACATTCCGTTGCCTGTCAATGGGAGATATCTCAAACACTATTTCCAATCCTAAAATGCCAAGGCCTTCCCTTGTACATAGCTAGTTTAGTTTGCTTTCGTCGTTTTCCGTTTGTTTGTTTTTCTCGCGTTGGTTTGCCTTTTGTTTTTCTTAGTTTAGGTGCTTTTGTTTTTTTTAGGTTAGTTGTTTTTGTCCTGAGGGGTATACATTTGACATTGGGTGATTTTGTTATATAACGCTCTGACTTCCTGCTGGATTGTTGGATGCATTTGGGAAATCATGAGGTCTTTTGGAATTACTGAGGGAGTTTCTTTTAATGAAGCTTTGAGTCAGGACATATTTGCATTGAAGTAGATTAGCTTATTGAACTCACGTATTTTTGTCCTCCAGTTATTATATTTCACACACTTATAATCTCCGAGTCATTATGGTTTACAGGCGAAGCTGTGATCAGTGAAAAATCTAAAGTCTAGCTTCAGCGCCACCGCAATCCTCCAACCCTAGTGAGTTTCGTTACTCACAAGCCAAAGAATTGACAGAACTGAAAAGCAATATCAAAAGAAAAGTTGAAAAAATGAGAAAAATCAAAAGAAAAGAAATGAGCTAAAAGGAAATATCAAATTGGCTAAAGGGAATATGCGAGTAACTCCATCGGGGCTATAGACGCCTGACTGGCAATGGAGCAATGTTCGTGAGCTTGCGGCGATAACCTCGTCGGGACTATGGACGTCTGACTGGCAGCGAGGCTCTATCCAGGATGCTTTTGGAGTTTAGACGAACTATGTAGCTTATCACAGGGGAACTTGGAGATCATGATTGTCTTGTTGAGGGGAATTAACGCATTTGCACACACATGGGTAACTGTGGACTTAATACTTTGTCTCAATATGATGGTCTCTTCTTGTAAGTGTTTCTTAACTCCTGGATTTGTTGAGGGAGGTTTTCTGAGTTTTCCTTTAGAAAGATTGATTCCCAAATGTTTTGCAACATTTCTCAGTGGTGTCGCCAGATGTTGTGACCATTTCACACATCGCCCCATCGCAAATGGGGACCCCCTCTTTTTGCTTGTTTTTTTGTTCGTGTTCGCTTTCGTTTTTAGGGTTTTGTTAGTCCGTTAGTTGTCTGGATTTAGGGCTAAGCCTTAGGGTTTTAAATCTTGCCTTTTCAAGCCAAAATCCAGTCATTTTTGAGAGCTTTTGAGCTTTCTTTTCTAGAATGCAAATTTTGAATGCAATGATTTCGCCAAAATGGTCTAATTTTCAATTGGAATGTTCATGCAGAACTTAAACTTGTTTAAATGATGACCGTCAATGTGAATTTTTGTCTGATTGAATATTTTGACCAAATTTTGACTTTTTTGAAGTTTGATCCTGGGCATTGGAATTGATTTGTTTTCGCCTCGTGAAGTGTTAAAATGTGAAAAATCTTGTTATTTTGGCCTGTAGGAGCAAAATCGCTCCTGTCCCTCAGTGAAGGACGGGAGCTCAATTTCAAATATCTCATTGTCCTTGCAGAGTCCAGACGAAGTTTACGTTTGAAGTGATGGAGAACGACAAGGTCTTTCCATTGAATATAAATTGAAGATTTTCATGAGCACAGAAAGGCCTCCAGGAAGAAAATCGCTCCTGTCCCTCAGTGAAGGACCGGAGCTACAATTCAAATTTCGCCATGTCCATGCAAGATTTTGATGACTCAGCAATTGGAGGACGTCCGAAGGAAGATACTTTGCCAAATGAATATAATTTGAGATGCAAAAAATGAAGGAAAATGACCTATATTGACTAAATCGCTCCTGTCCCTCTCCAAGGGACCAGGGCGAGGTACCTTGTAGCTCTCGTCCCTCTCCCAGGGACCAGAGCGATTTCCTCCATTTTGCAAAATCCAGACAAGGGTCAAGGCAAGTTTACGTTCAAAAACGAAGGAGAACATGAGATGAACGCATTGAATATAAATTGAAGATTTTTGGGACGCCCATAACAGTGCTAAATGCCTAGTTCGCTCCTGTCCCTCAGGAAGGGACCAGAGCGATTTTTGATATAATTACCTCTTTTTGCAAGATTCCAAACAATGTCAAGGCATGGACGAATGGGGTGAAGAGGGACGAATCCGTTGAATATAAACTTGGAACCTGGCAAAGTAAGATGAAGGCCACAAAGGAAGGATCGCTCCTGTCCCTCTCCAAGGGACCAGGGCGATACAATGGTGAAGATACGTCCCTCTCAAGTTCAAGGTCGTTCCTCCGAAGTTCAAGGTCGACACAAGTCAAGACAAGGTGGCGAGGGACATTTCAAGGCGTCTTCATCATGCGCAAACACTCAAAGGACGTTAAAATGAAGAAATTGACACCCTATAACATAGATCGCTCCTGTCCCTTAGGAAGGGACCAAGGCGATGTTAGATGCATTGGCCATTTCATGCAAAATTTACGTAAGGACAAGACATTGCAATGTTTTAGAGGGTCCATGGTATGGTAAAAGGATGATAAACGAGAGTTTTGAACGTGAAATGATCATTATTTTGAGCATGGAGACTATATCGCTCCTGTCCCTCTCCAAGGGACCAGGGCGATTTGCTTTGGATTCCTTGTTTTGCTTCAAGATCAAGCTAAGTCAAGACGTCTTAAGATAGCATATGGTCCAAGGCATCGTTTGAAGATAATTTGCAAAAGTGTTGAACGTCCAAACATTGCCAAATAATGTAAAAGCCTCACATCGCTCCTGTCCTTTGGACAAGGACCAGGGCGATATCATCAAAAGCACGCACGTTCCTTCAAAGATCAAAGCGAAGCAAGGTTAGGTAAGGTGAAGGACGACGTTTGAAGGGCATTACAATGAAGATCGAAGTGCAAAGTTGACAAGGTCAAGGAAAGGACATGGATCGCTCCTGTCCCTCTCCAAGGGACAAGGGCGATGATCCCTTTAATACACTCAAAACTTCATGCGAGCAAATGGAATAAGCGCAAAAGACACGAACAAAGGATGCTATTCGCCCACAATAAAAAATCGAAGTTAAAAGATGCAAGATAGACATGAAAACAAGAGGATCGCTCCTGTCCTTTGGACAAGGACCAGGGCGATGTGCACTTAAAAGACACCCATATGCGCACACAAGGCGATCAAATTCGAAGGACCATCAAGGTGATCGATTTTTAACGTGGAGATGAAGGAGTTGGACGTAAGAAATGCAAAAGTCAAGACAAAATGGTGAATCGCTCCTGTCCCCCTCCAAGGGACCAGAGCGATGAGGTACGTCCCTTTGTTTTCCAATTTTGGCGCCAAACAAACAAATTTAAATTTCCTTAAATGCTAAATCGATTAAAAAATTGAAAATCCATTTTTATTTAGCATTTAATATGGCGTTATCTTTTATTAATTATTTTTTGCCTTTATTAAAAATCGAAATTCTCATTTAAAAAAGCGCAAGGCATTAATAATTAATTATTTAATTAATATAAAAATCGATTTGAAGCGCCCAATTAGGCAAGTCGGCCTTGTTATTTTATTGCAAATCATTTAAAAAAATGGTTTTATTTGTCAAGTCGGCCTAAGGGGTGAAAGGGTATGAGCGCTATTTATAAGGGGAGTGAAATGTTCGTTTTCACATAATCATTTTTACCTCTCTACATGCGAATCAAGGAAGACAAAGGAAAGTGTTAAGTGTGTTTAAGGATAGTGCGAAGGTGGTGCGAGTTTCATTCATCCAAGGGTGGCGCGCTTAGCTATCAAAGGTGGTGCGATTCCAAACCAAAGGTGGTGCGAATTTGAAGATCCATTTGAGACCACGTCCAAGGCGATAAGTGAAGATCACATTCTATCCAGAGGTGGCGAAGTCAATCTTGAGGGGATCATATTGAAGATTATTTATACCTCAATTTTGCCTAGGCAAATTTTGTTTTTGCATTCTAGAGTTAGCTCTCTCTATCGAGGTATGGCGATTTTATTGTTATTGTTTTATTCATTCATCGTCATATTTCAAATTTTGATCCTTGAAAATCTCTTAGCTCAATCGTTGTATTTTAGGAAATGATAACTCTAGGGACTTATCATGAGGTTTCCTAAAATCTATCTCTCTTATCTACGTTATTTATTGCAAAATCTATTTCTTATAATGAAATGTTGTGTAGGTATGGCGACCCCAAAGGCGGGAGCATCCACCAGTCGCTCGGCTCTCATGAAAGAAGATCAGAAGACTGAAGAGGTGGAGACCAAGATCGTGTCCAAGTGGAGCAACATTGGAGATACAAACTTGGGGAACTTTAGCACGAAGAAGTTCCGAGAGGTCCCTTATATCGGCAAGCCATCACCTGTCGCCCGGAGAATAATAGAAAGTGGCATCATTAAGGCGGCCGGTTTTCCTCCAGCCATTCAGTGCCACGAGTTGATGATCGAGTGTGCCCGTCATTACAATCCACAGTCCAGGACAATTGTGTCCAATGAGGGAAACACTTTGGCGTACCTTTCAGAGGAGGCCATAAGTGAAGCCTTTCATCTTCCAGAGCACAGGGACATGATATACAAGAGCATTGAAGGAGCCAGATCAGTGTACGATGATGATCCAGATGCTTGTCTAAGCATAATCAACAAGAACTGGCTACTCAAGAGTCGTCCCCGTCTGAGCAAAGTACCGAACACACCACACCGGATCGATTTCCAAGAGGAGTACAGAGATTTGATCACCATGCTCAACAGAGTTACAGGAGCACCTCATGCCTTCTATTTTGAGAAATGGATGTTTTATTTCATCCAGGTGATTGTTCAAGGGAAGGGTACAATACATTGGGCTAGGATAATTAGCCATTGCTTAGACGTACAGTTGAGAAGACTCAGGGCTACTAAGTCCTTCCACATGAGTTCATACGTCATTTATGCCTTAATCAGGAGCGTTGAGTACGCAGGACTACCTCACAGAGGAGTGATTGGAAGAGGACCCGGCGAGGTCAGAGTTTGTGAATCCTATACCTACTTGCATCATCCACCAGGGAAGAACTACAAGTTAATCAATGATACTTTCACGATGAACATCACCAGGACGTTGCAAGGAGGGATTCACAACAGATTATCTCAGGATGCCCAGGAGTTAATCAAGAGGTACGGTGCTTGGTTCATTCAGTTTCCCAAGTTCACTTACATTAGAGTGTATGGATGTCCTTTACCTCCATATATGCTGCCGAGGTACCCGACAGATAGAATTGTGTTACTTGAAGTAACAAGGCAGTTGGCAGCATATGTGAAGGCATTCAGACACAGACATCAGAATGGAGTTCAGGTACCTATTATTTTGGGTAACTCAGTTGAGGTATGTCCCAATGTCTCAGCCATGGATGACGCAGAGAAGGAGTTAGCCTTGTATCCTTTTTCATCTTTTGCTTGGAGGAATAGTTTTGATCCTCATGGACATTTAGAAGAGACAGTCGGTAGAAGATTTAGACATGAATACCAAATTGAAGATTTTATGATGAATCTCCTAGATGATCTTGAAGTGAAACGCAAAATACATTCTAGATTGCCTTTGGATTTCATCAGGAAATGTAAGATTTACAGAGTAGCCGACCAAGCTCAGGACAACGGCAGGCACATCCAATCTTCATATGATAGAGAAAGTAAAACAATTGGTTTGAATTGGAATGAGCCCGAGGCCGTGGATTTAGATGATTTGATGGCACCAGTCTTGTCTTGTACTCGCAGATGGGTAGACATTCAACATCAGAAGTTGAGAGAACAAGGCATAGCCATGTCTTTTACTTTGGAAGAAAAGCCAGCCGAAGGTGGAGCCAGTGTTAGTGAAGGCAATCCTAATCCTAGGAATTCAGGTGAAGGTAACCTTCGATGTGCCAGTGAGGGCAATCTCCATCCGAGAGGTTCAAAGGGAAAGGAAAGATCAGAAAAGAAAGAGCCTTCCAAGAAAAAGCAAGGTGCTAACAAAGATCAAACACCAGGTACTTCTTCCAGGCCAGAAGATAGAACAGTTCGAGTGGAAGAATCCATGGAATCGATGGTACAGAATGATAGACAGGAGGAAGAACAGGCACAGCATGTTTCATCCGATGGATCTCTCCAAGACTATGATTTAGATAATGATAATGAAGTAACATCTCCTCCCAGACAAGAAGAAGTAGTACACAAAGAAATTCAAGTTCAAGAGACAAGATCAAATATCCCAGACTGGTTGAAGGAGAGATTGACTAAGGTGATCGTAATTGAGGACGAGGACAGTGCAATCGATCTAGAGAGCCTTGTTGGACGCTCACATATGACAACGGAGAAGAAGAAGGCTACAAAGATGTCCAAGATGATTCGAGATGAGACTGGATCTAGAAAACTGCAGATAGCTACACCGGCAGCAGACAAATATGAGGGTGAGATCCTAGCAGAGGACTATCATATACAGACTATTGAGTTAGGACCATCCACAGCAGAGCAGACTTTAGATGATGCCACCGACACATTTGAGGCATTGAAGGATAAGTTTAGGGAAGAAGTAGAAAAGAATAGAAAGCTTGAGAGAGAGGTCGGTGCATGGAGAACATATTTCAGTCACATCAATGAACCTTTGGGACGTCAGGATCCGGTTAGATCACCATTGCAGGCATTGCCCCTTCAATCAATCAACGAAGCAGAAAGATTCAGGAATATGGTTCAGCGTACATGTAATTGGATGGATAGATCTCACACGGTGGCCATTGAGTTTATTACAAGGATGTCGAAGATCACCCATCAGGCTATCCAAGTTCTTGAGATAATCCACAGATTGATGGCAACAGTAGCTGCATTTGCCCATACCAAGGACGTTGTCATCCCTGTCTTGAGAGTTATAAGACATACATCTAGAAAAATTTTAGCACAAGAGAGGATCTTAGAAGGTGATTCTCACAGTTTGTTTCAGTGGTCAACCTTACTCCATATAAAGAGTGTTCTCTTTGAGGACATCAGCGTTCGATGTGATCAAGTTGAGGAGGTGATCAATCCGATCCAGGACAGAGTATTTGAGGTACTTCGTACCATTCTTGGCAGGAGGATCGAGGTCGAGACAGATGTGGATTTACAAGAGTTTGAGGATAGAATCACTATCATCTTTCGCAAGGACGCAGATGTTACAGATGAGCAGTATGATCAGATGTATGCCACCATGCTCCTGATTGATAGAACAAAGGAACTTGAACCTACTTGGGACACGGCTCTTCTAGATGCATTTGATCAAGTTATCCACTTAGAAGAGAGTATCAAGAATCTTCCCGAGATTCCAATCACAGAAATCGAAGGAATTGTGACAAAATTCATTGCATATGCTAAGAAGGAAAATTGGAAAGGGAATAAGATTCTAGATGAAAGGTTGTTACAGATGACATGACATCTTATTTCTCGTTGGTTGATACCTCCTAGATTTTCGTGCCAAATTTAATATTTGGCTATGTATTTAATATTGTTCAGTAAAAAGGAGGTCATTTGTAATAAACCCTAATTAGGGTTTAGGTGTCATGATCTTGTCCGTTGATTTGCTTTCGATCTGGACCTTTCATTGTAATTGGGGATGCTATTTATACCCCCATTTTCATTTCATTTGTAATAGTCAGTTAATAGAGAATAGAGTTAAGAGCAAAATAGAGAGATTAGAATTGTAAGCAATCTTTATTTTGTAGCAAGATTGAGTCTTGAAGAGAGAAGTTCAAGCAATTGTTGTATATGATGACTTGGAAATCAATAAAATATTGAAGTTATGGTGTTTTGTTGCAAGTTCCTTGAGTTATCTTCATGGTTGTTGGATGTACTTGAATCACGCTCAATCAAAGTAGTTTGTTAATTAGAAAGACTAAGTGTGAGATTTGATATTTGGTAGGATTCGCAATCCAAACCACTAGCTTCTTGCTGATTGTAAGAACGCCTTGCGTGGTCGACTGGAAAACACCTTGAGTCCTTAACCTTCAAGCATTTTCGTACCTAGGATATGTACCTTCGTAGTAGTGTCCTTGATCTTTGATGCATTGAACATCATTATTACCTTAGAAGATCGCACTAATTTCAGTTGAGTTGTTGTCTCATGGCAAAATTGAAATTGGTTGAGTCTTGCCAAATCTCATTCATGCTAAGTCGTTCATAGGGTTAGGCTAGATTAGACCTCTTAAGCCCTATCTTTTCCATTTTTTTTGAAAGTTCTTTTTAGATTAGTGAAATCTTCGAGCTATTGAATCCGTAAGACGCCTTGAAGGAAACAGCAAATCACATCATACCACTAAAAAAGCTTGTCCACACGTGGAGACCCCACTAAAAGAACCTTGGAGTCCACCTAACTGATCCTTTTTGCAGATCTTCAGCAGTTAGAGACTATTTTCTCAAGAGAGGATAAGATGCCTAATGGTATTTTATTCTGTGTATGATCGTGTACAAAATACACGTCAACAGGTTCCCAGGTCGAAGACAGGGCAACCGGACAAGAAACGACCTCTAAGGCTCGAAATGAGTCCCGACGACTAAAACTTGACAAGAAGCACCCATCAGGCACCCAACTCGACACCCATGGGATGCCGACCCACCCGGGCTTCCACCTAGCACACCTTGGCACCCACCCACCCTCACACCCAACCTCGCACCCAACTTAGCACCTTTGAACCCACATTGGCACTCACCCTGACCCTGGCACCTTGGAACCCACATTGGCACTCACCTTGACCCTGGCACCCACCTTTGCACTCACCTTGGGACCCACCCTGGCTCCCACCTCGGCACCCACCCAGACACCCACCTTGGTTCCTTGGCACCCACCTTGGATCCTTGGCACCCACCCCGACACCCACCTTGGCACGCAACTTGGCTACTTGCCACCCACCTTGGCTCCTTGAAGCCCACCCCGACAACCACCCCGTGACCTACCCTGGCTAGGGTTGGTGCACACCCACCCTGGTGCCCACCTTGGCACCCACCCTATGACCCACCTTGGCACGCACCTTAGTACCCACCCCGTTACCCACCCTAGGACCCACCCCGTGACCCACCTTGGCCAGGGTGGGTGCACCCACCCTGGTGCCCACCTTGGCACCCACCCATCCTAGCACCCAGCCTGTGACCGGGCTTGGAACCCAACCTTGCACCCGTCTTGGCCAGTGTGGGTGCGCACCCATCCTGGCACCCACGTTGTGACACACCCTTTAACCCACGCACCCTAGCACCCACGTTGGCACCCACCTTGGAACCCAACTTGGCACCCACCTCGGCACCCACCTTGACACTTGTGGACCCACCTTGCCACTCACCCTAGCATCGACCCATCCTAGCACCCACCCTGGCACCTTTGCACCCTAGCACTCACCCATCCTAGCACCTAACCTGTGACCCACCTTGACACTCACCCTCGCACCCACCTTGGAACCCAACCTAGCACCCACCCACCCTGACACCAACCCTAGCACCTACCCACCCTTGCACCCACCCTGTGACCCATCTTGGCACCCACCCATCCTACCACTCAACCTATCACCCACCTTCTCACCCACCTTGGCATCCACCTTAGCACCCACCCACACTGGCACCTTGGCACCCACCTCAGGCAGGGTGGGTGCACACCCACCCTGGCACCCAATTTAGAACCCACCGAGCATGTTACCCACCTTGGCACCCACATTGCAGCCCACCCTAGTACCCACCCTATGACCCACATTGGCATCCACACCCTAGCACCCAGGCACCTCGACACCCGCCTTGACACCCACCCTAGCACTGAACCTGTGACCCACCTTGGAACTCACCCTAGAACCCACCCACCCTGTGAACCACCTTGGCATCCACCTTAGCACCCACCCACCTTGGCACCCACTCTAGCACTCACCCATCCTAACACCCAACTTGTTACCCACCTTGGCACCCGCCCTCGCGTCCACCTTGAAACCCACCCTAGCACCCACCCACGCAGGAGCCCACCTTGGCACCCAACCTAACACCCACGCATCCTGGCACCCAACTTGTGACCCACCTTGGAACCCACCCTAGTACCCACCTTTGAACCCACTATATCACCAACCCACCTTGGCACCCACCCTATGACCCTCTTTGGAATCCACCCTAGCACGCACCCACCCTGGCACCCACCATGGAGCGCACCCTAGCACCCACCCACCTCGGCACGCACCTCAACACCCACCTTGGTGTGCGCACTGCGCCAACCTCTCAAAGACCCTATGTGGTGCGCTCCAAAGTGTACACCTTTGGTGCGCTCCAAGGTGCGCACCTTTGGTGCACACCAAAGTGTGCACCGAGGTGAGCACCAAAGTGCACTCCAGGGTGCACACCAAGGCGCGCACCTTTGGTGCGGTCAATGCAAACGAATTCGGAAGTTGGGGTCGATGTCGTAATCGCTGCTGCAGACTACACGTATGAGAATCGGACAAATAGCTTTATATAGGGGAGGTGTTGCGTTTGATGGGTCGACTCCCCTGGTTGTGTGCACTGCACCAACTTCAAAGACCCTGTCTTGTTTAAGAAGTCAAAAGTTGGGGTGGATGTCCTAATCATTGCTGCAGTCTACGCATGTATGAGAATCAGACAAATAGCTTATATAGGGGAGGTGTTGCATTCGGTGGGTTGACTCCCCTGGTTGTGCGCACTGCGCCAACCTCAAAGACCTTGTTTTCGTTTAGAAGCCGAAAGTTGGGGTCGATGTCCTAATTGCTCTTGCAGGCTACGCATGTATGAGAATCAGACAAATAGCTTATATAGGGGAGGTGTTGGGTTTGATGGGTCGACTCCCCTGGTTGTGCGCATTGCGCCAACCTCAAAGACCCTGCATTGCGGATGAAGTCGAAAGTCAGAGTTTGGTGTGCTACAAGGTGTGGTCGAAGGTGCTCACCTAGGTGTGCACCTTTGGAGCGCAGGAAAAGTGCCCTCCAAAAGTGCGCACCTTTGGAGTGCACAAAAGTGCCCTCCAAAAGTGCGCACCTTTGGAGCGCAGAAAAGTGCCCTCCAAAAAGTGCCCTCCAAAAGTGCGCACCTTTGGAGCGCAGAAAAGTGCCCTCCAAAAAGTGCCCTCCAAAAGTGCGCACCTTTGGAGCGCAGAAAAGTGCCCTCCAAAAAGTGCCCTCCAAAAGTGCGCACCTTTGGAGCGCAGAAAAGTGCCCTCCAAAAAGTGCCCTCCAAAAGTGCGCACCTTTGGAGCGCAGAAAAGTGCCCTCCAAAAAGTGCCCTCCAAAAGTGCGCACCTTTGGAGCGCAGAAAAGTGCCCTCCAAAAAGTGCCCTCCAAAAGTGCGCACCTTTGGAGCGCAGAAAAGTGCCCTCCAAAAAGTGCCCTCCAAAAGTGCGCACCTTTGGAGCGCAGAAAAGTGCCCTCCAAAAAGTGCCCTCCAAAAGTGCGCACCTTTGGAGCGCAGAAAAGTGCCCTCCAAAAAGTGCCCTCCAAAAGTGCGCACTTTTGGTGCGCACCAAAAGTGCGCACTTTTGGTGCGCACCAAGGCGCTGGTTCGGTCGTTGCAGGCGAGTTCGGAAGTTGGGGTCGATGTCCTGAGCGGAGGTGCAAACTACACAGGTGTCGGAATCGGACAAATAGCTTATATAGGGGAGGTGTATGCTTCGATGGGTCGACTCCCCAGGTTGAGCGCACCGCGCCAACCTCAAAGACCCTACGGTATGGATGAAGTCGGAAGTTGGGTCCGATGACCGATTCGATTAGTAGGTATGCTCATGAGGTCGGAATTTGGGTCCGATGACCTGCCATGTGTAGGAAGGCGAATGTTGGCACTGTGCGTTGCAAGGTGCACACCAAGGCGCTGGTGCGGTCTTTTTAGTCGAGTTCGGAAGTTGGGGTCGATGTCCTGATCGGAGGTGCAAGCTACACAGGTGTGGGAATCGGACAAATAGCTTATATAGGGGAGGTGTATGCTTCGTTGGGTCGACTCCCCGGGTTGAGCGCACCGCGCCAACCTCAAAGACCCTACGGTATGGATGAAGTCGGAAGTTGGGTCCGATGACCGATTCGATATGTAGGCATACTCGCGAGGTCGGAATTTGGGTCCGATGACCTGCCATGTTGAGGAAGGCGAATGTTGGCACTGTGCGTTGCAAGGTGCGCACCAAGGCGCTGGTTCGGTCGTTGCAGGCGAGTTCGGAAGTTGGGGTCGATGTCCTGATCGGAGGTGCAAACTACACAGGTGTGGGAATCGGACAAATAGCTTATATAGGGGAGGTGTATGCTTCGTTGGGTCGACTCCCCGGGTTGAGCGCACCGCGCCAACCTCAAAGACCCTACGGTATGGATGAAGTCGGAAGTTGGGTCCGATGACCGATTCGATATGTAGGCATACTCGCGAGGTCGGAATTTGGGTCCGATGACCTGCCATGTGCAGGAAGGCGAATGTTGGGACTGTGCGTCGCAAGGTGCGCACCAAGGCGCTGGTGCCGTCGTTGCAGTCGAGTTCGGAAGTTGGGGTCGATGTCCTGGTCAGAGGTGCAAACTACACAGGTGTGGGAATCGGACAAATAGCTTATATAGGGGAGGTGTATGCTTCGATGGGTCGACTCCCCGGGTTGAGCGCACCGCGCCAACCTCAGAGACCCTACAGTATGGATGAAGTCGGAAGTTGGGTCCGATGACCGATTCGATACGTATGCATATTCGCGAGGTCTGAATTTGTGTCCGATGACCTGCCATGCGCAGGAAGGCGGAATTTGGGTCCGATGACCGAGTTGATGGCGTGCCATGCGCAGAAAGGCGGAATTTGGGTCCGATGACCGAGTTGATGTTGATGGCCCGCCATGCATAGGAAGGCGGAATTTGGGTCCGATGACCGATTTGAAGGCGTGCCATACGCAGAAAGGCGGAGTTTGGGTCCGATGACCGAGTTGATATTGATGGCCCGCCATGCGCAGGAAGGCAGAATTTGGGTCCGATGACCTGACATACGCATGGAGTCCGACTCGGGGGCCGATGTTCGATTCGATGACTTGCATTGTGGGTAAAGTCGGAAGTTGTGGTCTTTGACCCGATTCGATGACCAGACTTCGGCTGCTTGAGAATCGGACAAATAACTTATATAGGGGAGGTAGTGTTCTCGAGCATCCTCCCCCCGTGCCCGTTTATGTCAATTGATGCTGGTGCTCTACTGGTTGGAGAGCTCGGATGCAAAAATCTTGCACCAGGATTTATCGATTGTGATGGACACGGCAAGTCTCCTGATTGCTATGCAGGAGCTCATCGTGAATCTCTATGCGGCCTTGGTATGGACTCGACCTGCGGAATGGTTCGGCAATGGTAGTCGCTCCAACACGTCCTTGCAGTGGCCACAGAGGTGATTCAACTAGAGCTCCAGTCTAGCTTTTGGGTTGCTTGGCGGACTGGTATAGCCGCGATCGAGTTCCGGCCATGAACGTTTTAGATAGCTCTTGGGCTTTCTGGGACGGAAGTCGGAAGTTTGGGCTGTTGTCCGATTTGATGACCATTCTTCGGATGTGTGAGAATCGGACAAATAACTTATATAGGGGACTGTGTTGTCTCACGCAGCCCCCTCCGTGCCCCTCTATCTCGACCGATGTTGGTGCTTGAAAGGGTTGGGATCGCTCGGATTTATAAACGTGCACCACCATTTGTCGAGTGTGAGGGACGCGACAGGTCTCCTAAATGCTATGCGGGCGCTCTCTGAGAATCTCTATCCGGCCTCGACACAAACTAGTCTTGCTGAATGGTTTGGCACTGGTAGTCGATCTAACACGTCGTTGTTGTGGCCGCCTAGGCGATTCGATTCGAGCCCCCGTCTAGCTTTTGGGTTGCTTGGCGGATTTTGCCCTATCCGCAAGTGAGCTCGGTCCCTAAACGTTCGAGAAACCTGATTGCTATGTGCCGACTCTCTTTCTTGCGAGCCTCCATCTAGCTTTTGGGTCTCTACGGAACGGAAGTCGGAATCTGGGACCGTTGTTTGATTCGACGAGGCAGACTACGGTTGTGCGAGAATCGGACAAATAACTTATATAGGGGAGGTGTTGACTGGAGCATTCTCCCCCGTGCCCCTCTAACTCGACCAATGCTGGCGCTCGAACGGTGGTAGCGCTCGGATTTTCATTGAGCGCCAGCATTGGTCGATTTAGAGGGGCATGCGAGATTCCCGAATGCTATGCGAGGGCTCTAACGGAAATGTCTATTGGTTTCGGTATGGATGCAATTGCGAGTGGTTCGGCAAAGGTAGTCGTTCCGATGCGTCCATGTCGTGGCCAAATCGATAATTCGATTTGAGCCCTCGTATAGCATTTGGGTCTCTCGATGTGATTCCGCATTCCAGTCCCTTTGGGCACTGCTTGAGCCGCATCCCAGGGGGTTCCCTTCCCAATAATCTGCCTCGCAACCCGATTGCTATGCGGTGAGGCTCCTCGGCCGCCTCGGAACTATCTGTGTATCAGACGCATCGCGGGATAAGGGGTTGGCAACGGTAGTCGCCCCAAGCGCGTCCGATGCTTGGACCATTCCGAGGCGGCCCTGAAGCCTCTTCCGTCTAGCCGTTGGGTCCTTCTCGCCGCATCCCTCGCCTCGCACCCCGATTGCTATGCGGTGAGGCTCCTCGGCCGCCTTGGAACTATCTGTGTATCGGACGCGTCGCGGGATAAGGGGTTGTCACTGGTAGTCGCCCCAAGCGCGTCCGATGCTTGGACCATTCCGAGGCGGCCCTGAAGCCTCTTCCGTCTAGCCGTTGGGTCCTTCTCGCCGCATCCCTCGCCTCGCACCCCGATTGCTATGCGGTGAGGCTCCTCGGCCGCCTTGGAACTATCTGTGTATCGGACGCGTCGCGGGATAAGGGGTTGTCACTGGTAGTCGCCCCAAGCGCGTCCGATGCTTGGACCATTCCGAGGCGGCCCTGAAGCCTCTTCCGTCTAGCCGTTGGGTCCTTCTCGCCGCATCCCTCGCCTCGCACCCCGATTGCTATGCGGTGAGGCTCCTCGGCCGCCTTGGAACTATCTGTGTATCAGACGCGTCGCGGGATAAGGGGTTGTCACTGGTAGTCGCCCCAAGCGCGTCCGATGCTTGGACCATTCCGAGGCGGCCCTGAAGCCTCTTCCGTCTAGCCGTTGGGTCCTTCTCGCCGCATCCCTCGCCTCGCACCCCGATTGCTATGCGGTGAGGCTCCTCGGCCGCCTTGGAACTATCTGTGTATCGGACGCGTCGCGGGATAAGGGGTTGTCACTGGTAGTCGCCCCAAGCGCGTCCGATGCTTGGACCATTCCGAGGCGGCCCTGAAGCCTCTTCCGTCTAGCCGTTGGGTCCTTCTCGCCGCATCCCTCGCCTCGCACCCCGATTGCTATGCGGTGAGGCTCCTCGGCCGCCTTGGAACTATCTGTGTATCGGACGCGTCGCGGGATAAGGGGTTGTCACTGGTAGTCGCCCCAAGCGCGTCCGATGCTTGGACCATTCCGAGGCGGACCTGAAGCCTCTTCCCTCTAGCCGTTGGGGCTTTCTCGCCGCATCCCTCGCCTCGCACCCCGATTGCTATGCTGTGAGGCTCCTCGGCCGCCTCGGAACTATCTGTGTATCGGACGCATCGCGGGATAAGGGGTTGGCAGTGGTAGTCGCCCCAAGCGCGTCCGATGCTTGGACCATTCCGAGGCGGCCCTGAAGCCTCTTTCGTCAGCCGTTGGGGCCATCTCGCCGCATCCCCCACCTCGCACCACGATTGCTATGCTGTGAGGCTCCTCGGCCGCCTCGGAACTATCTGTGTATCGGACGCATCGCGGGATAAGGGGTTGGCAGTGGTAGTCGCCCCAAGCGCGTCCGATGCTTGGACTATTCCGAGGCGGCCCTGCAGCCTCTTCCGTGTAGCCTTTGGGGCCATCTCGCCGCATCCCTCGCCTCGCACCCCGATTGCTATGCGGTGAGGCTCATCGGCCGCCTGGGAACTATCTTCGTATCGGACGCATCGCGGGATAAGGGGTTGTCACTGGTAGTCGCCCCAAGCGCGTCCGATGCTTGGACTATTCCGAGGCGGCCCTGCAGCCTCTTCCGTCTAGCCGTTGGGGCCATCTCGCCGCATCCCCCACCTCCTCGGCTGCCTCGGAACTATCTGTGTATCGGACGCATCGCGGGATAAGGGGTTGGCAGTGGTAGTCGCCCCAAGCGCGTCCGATGCTTGGACTATTCCGAGGCGGCCCTGCAGCCTCTTCCGTCTAGCCTTTGGGGCCATCTCGCCGCATCCCTCACCTCGCACCCCGATTGCTATGCAGTGAGGCTCCTCGGCCGCCTGGGAACTATCTTCGTATCGGACGCATCGCGGGATAAGGGGTTGTCACTGGTAGTCGCCCCAAGGACGTCCGATGCTTGGACTATTCCGAGGCGGCCCTGCAGCCTCTTCCGTCTAGCCGTTGGGGCCATCTCGCCGCATCCCCCACCTCCTCGGCTGCCTCGGAACTATCTTCGTATCGGACGCATCGCGGGATAAGGGGTTGGCAGTGGTAGTCACCCCAAGCGCGTCCGATGCTTGGACTATTCCGAGGCGGCCCTGCAGCCTCTTCCGTCTAGCCTTTGGGGCCATCTCGCCGCATCCCTCGCCTCGCACCCCGATTGCTATGCGGTGAGGCTCCTCGGCCGCCTGGGAACTATCTTCGTATCGGACGCATCGCGGGATAAGGGGTTGTCACTGGTAGTCGCCCCAAGCGCGTCCGATGCTTGGACTATTCCGAGGCGGCCCTGCAGCCTCTTTCGTCTAACCGTTGGGGCCATCTCGCCGCATCCCCCACCTCGCACCCCGATTGCTATGCGGTGAGGCTCCTCGGCCGCCTTGGAACTATCTTCGTATCGGACGCATCGCGGGATAAGGGGTTGTCACTGGTAGTCGCCCCAAGCTGCGTCCGATGCTTGGACTATTCCGAGGCGGCCCTGTGGCCTCTTCCGTCTAGCCGTTGGGGCCATCTCGCCGCATCCCCCACCTCGCACCCCGATTGCTATGCGGTGAGGCTCCTCGGCCGCCTTGGAACTATCTTCGTATCGGACGCATCGCGAGATAAGGGGTTGTCACTGGTAGTCGCCCCAAGCACGTCCGATGCTTGGACTATTCCGAGGCGGCCCTGCAGCCTCTTCCGTCTAGCCGTTGGGGCCATCTCGCCGCATCCCCCACCTCGCACCCCGATTGCTATGCGGTGAGGCTCCTCGGCCGCCTTGGAACTATCTTCGTATCGGACGCATCGCGGGATAAGGGGTTGTCACTGGTAGTCGCCCCAAGCGCGTCCGATGCTTGGACTATTCCGAGGCGGCCCTGCAGCCTCTTCCGTCTAGCCGTTGGGGCCATCTCGCCGCATCCCCCACCTCGCACCCCGATTGCTATGCGGTGAGGCTCCTCGGCCGCCTTGGAACTATCTTCGTATCGGACGCATCGCGGGATAAGGGGTTGTCACTGGTAGTCGCCCCAAGCGCGTCCGATGCTTGGACTATTCCGAGGCGGCCCTGTGGCCTCCTCCGTCTAGCCGTTGGGGCCATCTCGCCGCATCCCCCCCCTTGCACCCGGATTGCTATGCGGTGAGGCTCCGATGCTTGGACTATTTCGAGGCGGCCCTGTGGCCTCTTCCGTCTAGCCGTTGGGGCCATCTCGCCGCATCCCCCCCCTTGCACCCGGATTGCTATGCGGTGAGGCTCCTGGGCCACCTTGGAACTATCTTCGTATCGGACGCATCGCGGGATAAGGGGTTGTCACTGGTAGTCGCCCCAAGCGCGTCCGATGCTTGGACTATTCCGAGGCGGCCCTGCAGCCTCTTTCGTCTAGCCGTTTGGGCCATCTCGCCGCATCCCCCACCTCGCACCCCGATTGCTATGCGGTGAGGCTCCTCGACCGCCTTGGAACTATCTTCGTATCGGACGCATCGCAGGATAAGGGGTTGTCACTGGTAGTCGCCCCAAGCGCGTCCGATGCTTGGACTATTCCGAGGCGGCCCTGCAGCCTCTTCCGTCTAGCCGTTGGGGCCATCTCGCCGCATCCCCCACCTCGCACCCCGATTGCTATGCGGTGATGCTCCTCGGCCGCTTTGGAACCATCTTCGAATCGGACGCATCGCGGGATAAGGGGTTGTCACTGGTAGTCGCCCCAAGCGCGTCCGATGCTTGGACCATTCCGAGGCGGCCCTGAAGCCTCTTCCGTCTAGCCGTTGGGGCCATCCGTCGCCTCGCACCCCCGATTGCTATGCGGTGAGGCTCCTCGGCCGCCTTGGAACCGTCTTCGTATCGGACGCATCGCGGGATAAGGGGTTGTCACTGGTAGTCGCCCCAAGCGCGTCCGATGCTCGGACCATTCCGAGGCGGCCCTGAAGCCTCTTCCGTCTAGCCATTGGGGCCATCTCGCCGCATCCGTCGCCTCGCACCCCCGATTGCTATGCGGTGAGGCTCCTCGGCCGCCTTGCAACCTTCTGTGTATCGGACGCATCGCGGGATAAGGGGTTGGCACTGGTAGTCGCCCCAAGCGCGTCCGATGCTTGGACCATACCGAGGTGGCCCTGAAGCCTCTTCCGTGTAGCCGTTGGGGCCTTCCCGCCCCATCCCTCGCCTCGCACCCCGATTGATATGCGGTGAGGCTCCTCGGCCGCGTTGGAACTATCTGTGTATCGGACGCATCGCGGGATAAGGGGTTGGCACTGGTAGTCGTCCCAATCGCGTCCGATGCTTGGACCATTCCGAGGCGGCCCTGCAGCCTCTTCCTAGTCGTCGGGGCCTTCCCGGCGCATCCTTCGCCTCGCATCCCGATTCCTATGCGGTGAGTCTTCTCGGCCGCCGCGGAACTATACCTGTTATCGCTACTGCATCCTTCGGCTGGTAACCTCCTCTGCCGCCTTGGAACGTTCTCTTTGTCGGACGCGTCGCGGGATAAGGGGTTGGCACTGGTAGTCGCCCCAAGCGCGCCTGATGCATAGACCGCTCCGAGTCGACCTTGCTTTCAGCCTCTCACATGCATAGACCTCTCTGAGTCGACCCTGCAGCCTCTCACGTTTAGCCTATGGAATCTCGCCTCACAACATGATTGCTATCCTTGATGCATCCCTTGCCTCGAGCCCTGATTGCTTTCTTGGCTGCATCCCTCCTCTCCTCACAGCCCAGTTGTCATCACTGCTTCATCCGTCGCTTCATGCATCTGGCTGCTGGGCCCTTCCCACCGCACACCTCGATTGCTATCTCTGCTGCATCACACACCCCGATTGCTATCTCTGCTACATCCCTCGGCTCTCACTTCTGCATCCTTCGCCTCACACCTCGATTGCTATCAATGCTGCATCTGTAAGCTCACACCCCGATTGCTATGCGGGGAGGCTCCTTGGCCGCCTTGGAAATTTCTCTGTGTCGGACGCACCGCGGGATAAGGGGTTGGCACTGGTAGTCGCCCCAAGTGCGCCCGACTCTTAGACCGCTTCGAGGTGACCTCGTAGCCTCTTTCGTCCAGGCTTCCTGCCTTCAACGCCCTTTTTACACCTCGATTGCTATGCGCGGGCTCCTTGGCGTCTATCACCTCTCTGCGAAGAGTGGCACGATGATTGTTGGGGTAAATCGTAGCAGTCCGATCTCTGGCCTTGGGCCATTGTGAGGGCTGATCGATTTCCTGTGCGCAT